>NW_022634359.1:0-3738 GCF_010015895.1 Lontra canadensis
CTAACATGCCAGGAGGCCCTACCCCTATCTCTAGGTTGGGTTTTCAAACTTCTGTCCCCAGAGGCCTGGCCTTCATCCACTACAGGTTGGGGAACTCTGAGTTACACCCCAGGACTCCAACTGCCATCATGAGGAAACCGAACCTTTTGGACCTGTGAGGAACCCTCAGAGAGGCTGAAACCTGCATTCTCCCCTGAGTACACCCCCAGCATCAGTGGCCCTCCTGGCCACAAACATGGAGCCTACTGTGCCACCTGAGCCCGATAAACTCAGCGCCCAGGTCAACCCACTTTAGCGCTGGAAAATTGGGCCTGCCATGCCCCTAGGTCCTAAACCTAATCCTGGGTTTGTTTATCAGGCTTCTGTCTCCAGAGGCCTGGCCTCCAAGCCCTTCAGACTGGGGACCCTGGAGCCACACTCCAATATTCCAACTGTTACCCAGGAAAAAACATGGCTATTGGAGCAGTGCAGTACCCTCAGAGCGGGAGGTACCTGCATACCCCCTTAGGGCACCCTCATCTTTGGCACCCCCGTGGCCATAATCCTAGACCTAATGGGCCACTGGTACATCACTCTCAACTTGGTGCTCACGAGAAACTGCATCAGCGCCAGCAGATCAGGCCTGACATGCCCCAGGACCCTAATCCTAACCCTAGGTTGGGTTTTCAAGCTTCTTTCCCCACAGGCCTGACCCCCAAGCCCTTCGAACTGAGAACATCTGAGCCACACCTCAGGACTACAGCTGCCTCCCAGGAGGAAACCATGCCATTTGGACCTCACAGAACCCTCCAACTGGGGGAAACCTGCATGCCCACTGAGGTCAGCCCAACTATCAGCTGCACCCTGGCCACAAACTTGGAGCATGATGTGCAGCCTGACACCTGCCCTCAATTTATGCCCCTGGGGAGACTGTTGCAGTGCAGAAAGATCAGGCTCGCCATGGCTCTGGACCCTAACCCTAACCCTAACCCAAGCTGGGTTTTCAGGTTTCAGTCCTCAGAGGCCTCACCACCAAGCTGTCTAGATTTGGGAAACCTCAGCCACACCTTAAGACTCTGCTTCCTACACAGGAAGAAACTGTGGTGTTTGGAGCTGTGTAAAAGCCTCAGAGTGAGAGAAATCTGCAAGCTTCCCTGAGGCCACCCCCATATTGGGCGCCCCTTGGGACATAACACCGGGCCTGGATGTGCCGCTTAACCCACACCCACCTCAGCCATTGGGGTGCCCAGTTCAGTGCTGACTTATTGGGTCTTCCATGCTTCTAGGCCATAAACATAAAAAAATATTTGGTTTATGATATTAAGTCCCCAGAGTCCTGGCTAACAAGGCCTCCAGATTTGGGTCCTCTGAGCCATAACCTAGGAATCCTTCTGCCACTCATATCAAACCATGCCATTTGGAGCTGTGCAGGACCCACAGACCGAGAGAAACCTAAATACACCTTTGAGGACACTCCCACCTTCAGTGGCCAAACTGACCACAAAATCGGAGCCTGATGGCTGTCAGAACATTGCCCTCAACTTTGCCCTCAGGAGAGCCCACCTCAATGCCAGCAAATTGGGCCTGCCATACCCGGAGGCCCTAAACTTAACCCTAGAATGGGTTTTCAGGCTTCCGTCTGCAGAGGCCTGGCCCTGAGTCCTTCCAGGTTGGGAACACTGAGCTGCACTCCCACACTCTGACTGCTACCCAGGAGGAATCCGAGCCATTTGTACATACGAAGAACCTTTTCAGCAGGAGAAAACTGTATGGCCCCCTGAGGATAACCCCAGCATCAGTGGCCCCCCTGCCAACAAACCTGAAGACTATCGCAACCACCTGATCCCTGCCCTAAACTCAGTCCCCAGTCAGCCCACATCAGTGTCAGCAAATTGGGCCTGCCATGCCCCATGGCCCCAATCTTAACATTAGGTTGGCATTTAAGGCTTCCATCTCCAGAGGCCTGGCTTCCACACCCTCCAGATTGGGAACCCTGATACCATGCTCCAGGATTCTGCCTGCCACCCAGGACGAAACCATGCCATTAAGATTGGAGAAGTACCCTCAGAGTGGGAGATACCTACATACACCTTTAGGGCACCCTCACCTTTAGTGCAACTCTGGCCACAATCTAAGAGCCTGGTGGGCCGCCAGAACATCACCCTCAACTTGGCCTTCAAGGAAGCCTGCCTTAGTACCAGATGTTCTGCCATCCCATACCCCAAGGCCCTAACCCTAACCCTAAGTTGGGTTTTCAGGCTTCTGTACCTACAGGCCTGGCCCTGAAGCCCTCCAGATTGAGAATCCCTGAGCCACACCTCCGAACTACTGCTGCCACCCAGGAGGGAACTCTGCCATTTGGAGCTTCATGGAACCCTCCAATTGGGAGGAAACTAAATGCCCCCCTTACGCCACCCTGAACTTCGGCGGCACCCATGCTACAAACTCAGAGCCTGAGGTCTTCCTGATAGCTGCCCTGAAATTATCTCCCTGGGGATCCAACCACAGTGCAGGCTGTTCAGGCCTACCATGCCCCTGGTCCCTAAACCTAACCCTAGGCTACATTTTCAGTCTTTTCTCCCCAGAGGCGTCACCCCCAAGCCCTCCATATTGGGGACATCTCAGCCACTCCCCAAGACTCTGCTTCCTACCCAGGAAGAAACCGTGGCATTTGGAGCTGTGCAAAACCCTCAGAGTGAGTGAAATCTGCATACTCCCCTTAGGGGACCCACACATTTGGCGCCCCTTGGACAATAAACCTGGAACCTGACATGTCAAGTCAGGTCACCCCAACTCAGCCATTGAGGGTACCTGACTCAGTGCCAACTAATCCGGCCTTCCTTGCCCCCAGGCCCTAACCAGAAACATAGCTTGGGTAATGATATTCAGTACCCAGAGGGATGGCCTTCAAGGCCTCCGGATTGGGGTACCCTGAGCCATATCCTAGGACTCCGCCAGTCACACATATCAAAACACTGCCATTTGGAGCTGTCCAGAAATCACAGAGCTGTGGAATCCTGCATACACCCTTGAAGACACTCCCACCTTCAGCAGGCCTCCAGACCACAAAACCAGAGCATGATGGGCTGCCAGACATCACCCTCAACTCGGCCCTCAAGGGAGCCTGCCTCAGCACTAGCAGATTGGGTCTTCCATGCTTGGAGGCCCATACCCTAACCCTAGGTTGAGTTTTCAGGGTTCCGTCCCCAGAGGCCTGGCCCACAGGCCTTCCCAGTCGGGAACCCTCGGCCACACCCCAGGAATCTGACTGCCACCCAAGAGGAATTTGAGCCATTTGGACATGTGAAGGACCTTCAGAGTGTAGAAACCTGCATTCACCCCTGAGGACAACCCCAGCATAAACAGTGCCCTTGGGTTCAAACCCTGAGCTTAAAGCGCTACCTGAGCTCCACCCTAAACTCAGCTCTCAGGTCAGCCCACCTCAGTGCTGGAAGATTGGGCCTGCCATGCCCCTAGACCCTAATCCTCACCCTCAGTTGGGTTTTCAGGCTTCTGTCCCCTGAGGCCTGGCCTCCGGGCCATCCAGGTTGGGAATCCTGAGCCACACCCCAGGACTCCAACTGCCACCCAGGAGGAAACCAAGTCATTTGGACCTGCAAAAAACTTTCAGAGCAGGAGAGACTTGCGTGCCTCCATGAGGACAACCCCAGGATCGGTGGCCCCACCTGGCCACGAACCCATAGCCTAATGAACTATCAAAGTCTGCCCTAAACTCAGCCCCCAGGACCGCCCACCTCA
>NW_022634360.1:0-3737 GCF_010015895.1 Lontra canadensis
TTCCCTCAGCAACTGTCACCTTCAATCACCCCTTAACATTCCCTGTTCACTGTATTATATCGCCCCTTGCTAAAACGTAAAGCCCATGAAGCATGGAACTTTGTCTGCTGTGTTGATCTAGAGAGCCCCAACTCGTGGAAATGGCACCTGACACATTATAGGTGCTCAGTAATTACTTGTGAAATGCATGAATGGTCCTGGAGCTCTAGTAAATTCAGGGACAGTCCTTAGCTAATCTCTGCTACTCTGGCCACACTCTAGACTCCAGAGTTATTTCCACCTATAAAATGCTCAATAGAAAAAACACACATACACAAAAAAAAACCCCATACAGCAATCCACTGTCTTCTGCTTAGCTGGGGCTTGGCCCAAGGCATAAATCTCTCAGAACCTAGACTGTCTTTGTGAAAGGAGTACCTAGGGAATTTGAGGAGCATTAGTGGAACACGAGTGTGTCCTTCTCGAGGAAGCATGGGTTGGCTCACTCTCTCTTTGAAGAGTAAGGGGAGTTAATATTTTATGTTTTTCGGCCCAAACTTTCTCTGTCACAGTGACTCAAATCTGATGCCATGACATAAAATTAGCAATAGATAATAAGTACAAAATGGCTGTGGATGTGTTCCAATAAAGCTTTATTAACAAAAACTGCTGTTGAGCTGACCTTGGCCTCTAGGTCGGAGTTTCCTGACCCCTACTCTAGAGGATAATATATACATGCGAGTGTTCCCAATACTGAGGACATCCTTTTGGGATCATTTTGTGGTTGCTGAAAGACTACCTAAGTTTATAGAAGTGTGTACACTCTTTCCTCAGAATGAAAAATGCTACTCCTGAAAAGCCTTGATTAAAGAATTTGATTATTCCTTGAATTATGTAAGCAGGAACATAATGAGCTCTTCACTGTTTTATAGAAACTCTGCTTCCTCCTTCACCTGGCACAAAGTCACAGTCCTCTAAGACAAACGTGGAGCTTAGACAATGAACCAGATTTCCATGCTTCATAGGGTCACCCCAGGCCAAACATCATCAATTTCTTGTGAGAGAGAGGTAGTTACATGTGTGTAGATTCTAGAAACCCAGTTCTGCTAACAAATGTCCTTTTCCTATTCTTTCAGAATCTCATGCTGAAAATGAGAATGAGGAATATAAGAGTGGCAAGACATCTTCTTTGACAAGTAAGTACCTTCAAATCTCACATCACAAATGAAAACTCTCAGACCACCAGGGCTGTCAGAAGGCACTACAGTCAAGACATAGGAAACTGTGTTTTTACTCAGTTTCCATCTCTGGAAATAACCTTCAGCATTCAGCATTGATCCTTAACTTTTTGTTCATTCCACTTCAGAATCTGAAGATGAAAGTGAAAGCGAAAGTGAAAGTGGAGAAGAAGAAAATGCCAAGCTGTCCCAGGCATTGGCTCTCCCTCTGGCAGGTGCCACCAAACCCAGTGGCTCATGTAAACCCTCATGCGTCACTCAGGGTAAGGCCCTAAGTAATAGGGGCCCTAAGTTACAGTGGAGAGACCAGAGATGGGTTCAGAAATTCTGGGTTATTTCTTCCTTCTGTGCCACCCGAGACAAAGTAAGGTCAGCATTCATATCCCCACTCTTTCATCCTCTAAGAATCTGGAAGTGCAAGCAAAGATCATGAAATTAGGGAGAAGGCTGGAGGCCACACACACGGCTTCTGCCTGTGACAGGCAATGTCATGGATGCTTGGTGACATTCTGTGAGCTAAGGCAGATGGGGAAGTCATATGCTATAGTGGAAAGAGAACTGGAATAAAACCCAAGCAATCTCGACCCTGAGCCCAACACGGCCACTGACTAACCATGGTCTCTGGTGTGAATGACCCAACCTTTCTGAGACTCATAGTTTTCAGTGAGATTAATGACATCTTTAAAAGATTCACAAAACATCAAACAGATAAGCAAGTAACAACTGTACCAACAGTTGTTGGTACAACTGTACCAAGGATGTGGTTAAGGAAAGCATGTTAAGAAACACACAACAGGGGGTGCCTGGGTGGCTCAGTGGGTTAAGACTCTGCCTTCAGCTCAGGTCATGATCTTAGGGTCCTGGGGTCAAGCCCCACATTGGGCTCTCTGCTCAGCGGGGAGCCTGCTTCCCCTCGCTCTCTCTCTGCCTGCCTCTCTGCCTCCTCGCGATCTGTCAAATAAATAAAATCTTAAAAAACACACACATACACACACACAAGACTAGACACACACACTGTGTGATCACTAGAGAAACGGATGAGTTACTGAACCACACCAAGGAATTGCAGTGTCTAGAAAGGGGCTACTGGAGTGTTGAGTTGTGAGTATCATATTTTCAGAAGTCCGGGACAAGCTTACAAAGGCATGAACACCTTGTAATCTTTAGTCGCTGTTGTATCCATTATACACACATATGAACTGAACACCTACTGTCTACCATTCTAATCACCGTTTCTAGCAGTAAGCAAGATAGGTCAACATCTTGCTTTCATGGAGTTGACAGTGTAATGAAGGTGCACAGGTAGTACATATGAAAAATAAATAGGACAATTCAGGAAATGGACAAGAGAAAAGAGGTGAGGCAGGTGGGCCACAGTGAATAATTACGAGAACTCATTTGGGGTGATATTTCAGTACGTGCTTGAATAACAGAGAGGGAGAGGGTTGTGCCACACTCTAAAGCAAAAGCATCCCCTGGAAAGGGCAGCAAGCCCATGGGGGCTGAGCAGAAATGGACATGCCATGCCATAAGGCCAATCTGATGGGGGAGTAGCAAACTGGGAGGACATGGTAGGATGAGCTGTTATGAACTCATGCTGAAGCTACCATACCACTCTGGGCCTTTGTGGAAGTGAGAATGAACTGGATATTATTTGCAATAGAAAGTCTTTAGGAATTTTCAAATGGAGGAATGATAAACAAGCATAGCATCAGAAAGGCCAAATATTTCAGTTAAGAGATAATAGCTTTAAGCAGGGGTTTTACTAATGGGGAGGATGATAATTGGTGACACCTGGACCTCCTTTGGAGGTAGAGTCTACAAAAGAGTAATTAGAAATAAAAATAACACACTCTACTCTGACCTACTAAATCAGATTTCTAGGAATAGTATGCAGGAAGGTCTGTTCACCACGCTTTCAGATACTCTCTCCCTTGTTAAATTTGAGAATCATGGGCCTAAATCAGAGATCTAATGTCCTGTCAATTCCTAAAATCCTATTGTTCTCACAGAGAAGAGATCACCAAGAGACCCAGTTAACCAGATAAAGGTGATTGCAAGTACCGTGCTTGGTGGCGTCTTGGAGGACTTGAAGGAAAAGAAGGTGTTAGATAAGCAAGAGTTAGAAACAATGGGGAAAACAGTGAATGTCATCGTGAATAAGACTGAAAACCTGGTTAGTGATTTTACTGAGAAAACTCAAATGGTAGGCAAAGTACTTATGGAGCATTTCTTCAATTCCAGGAGACTGCTGAGTTTAAGTGAGTATCTTGAGCCAAAGGACTACTAACTTATTCTTTATCTGCTCTCTTATGCACTCTCTGTCTTATTTCTATTTGCAAATGGAGAACTATCCACATCTCTAGTAGTTTCTTTGCCTGACGACCTTATAAAAGATGGCAAAAGGTCCCATAAACCCCAGCCCAGTCCATGTGCCAGCATCCAAAATCACTTTATACTCCTACATATCTATTTCCCTCAGCAACTGTCACCTTCAATCACCCCTTAACATTCCCTGTT
>NW_022634361.1:0-3737 GCF_010015895.1 Lontra canadensis
AACAGGGAATGTTAAGGGGTGATTGAAGGTGACAGTTGCTGAGGGAAATAGATATGTAGGAGTATAAAGTGATTTTGGATGCTGGCACATGGACTGGGCTGGGGTTTATGGGACCTTTTGCCATCTTTTATAAGGTCGTCAGGCAAAGAAACTACTAGAGATGTGGATAGTTCTCCATTTGCAAATAGAAATAAGAAGACAGAGAGTGCATAAGAGAGCAGATAAAGAATAAGTTAGTAGTCCTTTGGCTCAAGATACTCACTTAAACTCAGCAGTCTCCTGGAATTGAAGAAATGCTCCATAAGTACTTTGCCTACCATTTGAGTTTTCTCAGTAAAATCACTAACCAGGTTTTCAGTCTTATTCACGATGACATTCACTGTTTTCCCCATTGTTTCTAACTCTTGCTTATCTAACACCTTCTTTTCCTTCAAGTCCTCCAAGACGCCACCAAGCACGGTACTTGCAATCACCTTTATCTCGTTAACTGGGTCTCTTGGTGATCTCTTCTCTGTGAGAACAATAGGATTTTAGGAATTGACAGGACATTAGATCTCTGATTTAGGCCCATGATTCTCAAATTTAACAAGGGAGAGAGTATCTGAAAGCGTGGTGAACAGACCTTCCTGCATACTATTCCTAGAAATCTGATTTAGTAGGTCAGAGTAGAGTGTGTTATTTTTATTTCTAATTACTCTTTTGTAGACTCTACCTCCAAAGGAGGTCCAGGTGTCACCAATTATCATCCTCCCCATTAGTAAAACCCCTGCTTAAAGCTATTATCTCTTAACTGAAATATTTGGCCTTTCTGATGCTATGCTTGTTTATCATTCCTCCATTTGAAAATTCCTAAAGACTTTCTATTGCAAATAATATCCAGTTCATTCTCACTTCCACAAAGGCCCAGAGTGGTATGGTAGCTTCAGCATGAGTTCATAACAGCTCATCCTACCATGTCCTCCCAGTTTGCTACTCCCCCATCAGATTGGCCTTATGGCATGGCATGTCCATTTCTGCTCAGCCCCCATGGGCTTGCTGCCCTTTCCAGGGGATGCTTTTGCTTTAGAGTGTGGCACAACCCTCTCCCTCTCTGTTATTCAAGCACGTACTGAAATATCACCCCAAATGAGTTCTCGTAATTATTCACTGTGGCCCACCTGCCTCACCTCTTTTCTCTTGTCCATTTCCTGAATTGTCCTATTTATTTTTCATATGTACTACCTGTGCACCTTCATTACACTGTCAACTCCATGAAAGCAAGATGTTGACCTATCTTGCTTACTGCTAGAAACGGTGATTAGAATGGTAGACAGTAGGTGTTCAGTTCATATGTGTGTATAATGGATACAACAGCGACTAAAGATTACAAGGTGTTCATGCCTTTGTAAGCTTGTCCCGGACTTCTGAAAATATGATACTCACAACTCAACACTCCAGTAGCCCCTTTCTAGACACTGCAATTCCTTGGTGTGGTTCAGTAACTCATCCGTTTCTCTAGTGATCACACAGTGTGTGTGTCTAGTCTTGTGTGTGTGTATGTGTGTGTTTTTTAAGATTTTATTTATTTGACAGATCGCGAGGAGGCAGAGAGGCAGGCAGAGAGAGCGAGGGGAAGCAGGCTCCCCGCTGAGCAGAGAGCCCAATGTGGGGCTTGACCCCAGGACCCTAAGATCATGACCTGAGCTGAAGGCAGAGTCTTAACCCACTGAGCCACCCAGGCACCCCCTGTTGTGTGTTTCTTAACATGCTTTCCTTAACCACATCCTTGGTACAGTTGTACCAACAACTGTTGGTATAGTTGTTACTTGCTTATCTGTTTGATGTTTTGTGAATCTTTTAAAGATGTCATTAATCTCACTGAAAACTATGAGTCTCAGAAAGGTTGGGTCATTCACACCAGAGACCATGGTTAGTCAGTGGCCATGTTGGGCTCAGGGTCGAGATTGCTTGGGTTTTATTCCAGTTCTCTTTCCACTATAGCATATGACTTCCCCATCTGCCTTAGCTCACAGAATGTCACCAAGCATCCATGACATTGCCTGTCACAGGCAGAAGCCGTGTGTGTGGCCTCCAGCCTTCTCCCTAATTTCATGATCTTTGCTTGCACTTCCAGATTCTTAGAGGATGAAAGAGTGGGGATATGAATGCTGACCTTACTTTGTCTCGGGTGGCACAGAAGGAAGAAATAACCCAGAATTTCTGAACCCATCTCTGGTCTCTCCACTGTAACTTAGGGCCCCTATTACTTAGGGCCTTACCCTGAGTGACGCATGAGGGTTTACATGAGCCACTGGGTTTGGTGGCACCTGCCAGAGGGAGAGCCAATGCCTGGGACGGCTTGGCATTTTCTTCTTCTCCACTTTCACTTTCACTTTCACTTTCATCTTCAGATTCTGAAGTGGAATGAACAAAAAGTTAAGGATCAATGCTGAATGCTGAAGGTTATTTCCAGAGATGGAAACTGAGTAAAAACACAGTTTCCTATGTCTTGACTGTAGTGCCTTCTGACAGCCCTGGTGGTCTGAGAGTTTTCATTTGTGATGTGAGATTTGAAGGTACTTACTTGTCAAAGAAGATGTCTTGCCACTCTTATATTCCTCATTCTCATTTTCAGCATGAGATTCTGAAAGAATAGGAAAAGGACATTTGTTAGCAGAACTGGGTTTCTAGAATCTACACACATGTAACTACCTCTCTCTCACAAGAAATTGATGATGTTTGGCCTGGGGTGACCCTATGAAGCATGGAAATCTGGTTCATTGTCTAAGCTCCACGTTTGTCTTAGAGGACTGTGACTTTGTGCCAGGTGAAGGAGGAAGCAGAGTTTCTATAAAACAGTGAAGAGCTCATTATGTTCCTGCTTACATAATTCAAGGAATAATCAAATTCTTTAATCAAGGCTTTTCAGGAGTAGCATTTTTCATTCTGAGGAAAGAGTGTACACACTTCTATAAACTTAGGTAGTCTTTCAGCAACCACAAAATGATCCCAAAAGGATGTCCTCAGTATTGGGAACACTCGCATGTATATATTGTCCTCTAGAGTAGGGGTCAGGAAACTCCGACCTAGAGGCCAAGGTCAGCTCAACAGCAGTTTTTGTTAATAAAGCTTTATTGGAACACATCCACAGCCATTTTGTACTTATTATCTATTGCTAATTTTATGTCATGGCATCAGATTTGAGTCACTGTGACAGAGAAAGTTTGGGCCGAAAAACGTAAAATATTGACTCCCCTCACTCTTCAAAGAGAGAGTGAGCCAACCCATGCTTCCTCGAGAAGGACACACTCGTGTTCCACTAATGCTCCTCAAATTCCCTAGGTACTCCTTTCACAAAGACAGTCTAGGTTCTGAGAGATTTATGCCTTGGGCCAAGCCCCAGCTAAGCAGAAGACAGTGGATTGCTGTATGGGTTTTTTTGTGTGTGTGTGTGTTTTTTCTATTGAGCATTTTATAGGTGGAAATAACTCTGGAGTCTAGAGTGTGGCCAGAGTAGCAGAGATTAGCTAAGGACTGTCCCTGAATTTACTAGAGCTCCAGGACCATTCATGCATTTCACAAGTAATTACTGAGCACCTATAATGTGTCAGGTGCCATTTCCACAAGTTGGGGCTCTCTTGATCAACACAGCAGACAAAGTTCCATGCTTCATGGGCTTTACGTTTTAGCAAGGGGCGATATAATACAGTGAACAGGGAATGTTAAGGGGTGATTGAAGGTGACAGTTGCTGAGGGAA
>NW_022634362.1:0-3736 GCF_010015895.1 Lontra canadensis
TTTTGGAGAACTTGTCTACAACCAGGGATCCAGGGATTGATTTCAAAGATTTTTTTTTCTTTTTTTTTTCTCTTTTTTTAAGCAACAAATTTCGTTCCCCTTCCTTCCCCACAGATCCCATCCTAAATCACTCTGTTACCCCATTCCAACAGGTCCAGGAGAGCTTAAACACCTTCCTCTGCTGTGGTTCTCTTTTGTTTTTATATTTTTCATCAGTATTAATGTTTTTTGCATACTTTGCATCTTTATTCAAAAATATAAACTTTGTCAATCTATGAACATGCCCATATATGCAGGAGTTGGGTGGGCCCAAAGTGATAGGATTATTTCTTAACACAAATTTTACCTAGTTGTACTGCTTTCTGTATTTAACTATAATATTTTTTTAAATGTCTTTGGGGCTCCTGGGTGTCTAAGTTGGTTAAATTTCTGCCTTAGACTCAGCTCATGATCTCTGGGTCCTGATAGCCCTGCATCTGGCTCTGTGGCTGGTGGGGTGCCTCCTTACCCCTCTCCTGCTCCCTTTGCTTGTGCTTTCTGACAAATACATAAATATGATCTTTAAAAAAATTTAACTTAAAAATACATAAAAATAAAATAAGATGTTCAGGGGCACCTGGGTGGCTCAGTGGGTTAAAGCCTCTGCCTTCAGCTCAGGTCATGATCCCAGGGTCCTGGGGCTGAGCCCCGCATCATCATCGGGCTCTCTGCTCAGTGGGGAGCCTGCTTCCTTCACTCTCTCTGCCTGCCTCTCTGCCTACTTGTGATCTCTGTCTGTCAAATAAATAAATAAATAAAATCTTTAAAAAAAATAAAATAAGATGTTCATAACAGCAAGGGTCACAATCACCAAACTGTGGAAAGATCCAAGAAACCCTTCAACAGATGCATGGATAAAGAAGATATGGTCCATATATATAATGGGCTCCTACGTCTTTATCAGAAAAGATGAATACTCAACTCTTATGAGTAATTTTTGATTTGTAGTCCACTTTCTTTCATATTACTACAACTTCATATTTTCTGACTATCCTGCATGGGTTATCTTTTATTCATATCCTTTTATTTTTCACAGTATTAAAACTTCATCAATGTACATTGAATGTCTTATAGTGTGTGTATATCTATATTATTCCATTCTGACAATGTATGGTATTACTAGGATATTTAATCCACTTACATTTAAGCTAATTTCTGATAAATATGGAATATATTTTGCTTTTTTGCCATTTGTTTTCTGTATGTTATACAATTTGTTTCTTAATTTCCCCGGTATTTTTTGTGTGTCTGCAGTTGATTTTATTTTGTAGTGGCATGGTCAAATTCCCTTTCTTTTCCTTCTTACATAAAAGGGAAATGTGTTTATGACCTTGAAGTAGAAATGGTCTTATTAAATAAGGCATAGAGAATGAACAAAATAGCAGCCCCTGGGTGGCTCAGTCACTAAGCATCTGCCTTCAGCTCAGGTCATGATCCCATGGTCCTGGGATTGAGCTCCTCATAATGCTCCCTGCTCAGTGGGAAGCTTGCTTCTCCCTATCCCACTCCCCTTGCTTATGTCCCTCTCTCAGGGTCTCTCTGCCAAATAAATAAAATCTTAAAATGGTGAACAAAATGTATACCATATTGGTAATCATTATATTTATAATATATTGTATCTTTAATTTAAATTAAATTTAATTAAGATATAGGATATAGTGTATTATATGTTTCAGAGGTAGTGTTTTATAAAATACATAGGAGAGATGGGGTAACTGGGTGATGGGCCTTAAAGAGGGTGCATGATGTGGTGAGCACAGGGTAATATACTCAAGTAATGAATCTTGGAACACTATATCAAAGACTAATGAGTTTCCAAACGTTGGCTAATTGAAAATGATAATAACAAAATAAGAATTTAAAAAAAGAGAGATTTTCTTTAAAGTTATAATGGGAATTACATATAACATATTACAGATTTAAAATTTGAATTTTAATTGATACTTAAATTTTATTTGTTTCAAATATTTATTTGAATTCTAGTTAGTTAACATACTGGGTAATCGTGGTTTCAGGAGTAAATTTACTGATTCATCTCTTATATATAACAGCTAATGCCTATCACAAGTGACCTTCTTAATTCCTGTCACTCATTGAGCCCAACCCCAACCCACTTCTCCATCAACCCTCATTTTATTAACTATAGTTAAGAGTCTTTTATGCTTTGCTTCCATCTCTCTTTTACTTATCTTCCCCTATATGCATCTGGTTTGTTTCTTAAATTTAATCACATCTATAAACTCTATTAGTATACCTAATTTCTCTTTACTTAAGGTATTAATTTCTTCCTCACAAACTAATTCTTCATTTTTCATGTACAGACTAATATTATTCTCATACATATGTCTTCTAATCTTTTTAGGAAATTTAAATTAAGTTTACAAATCCATATTACATCATTTTATTTCAACCTGAAATAAAATGTTCTTTTCACACTTCCTGTAAGACAGGCCTGGAAATAAAAACCTTTCACTGATTTTATGTATGTCTTAGTTTCTTTTCTTTTCTTTTTTTTTTGAAGGATAACTTTACAGTTACAATATTTTCAGTTAATAGTTTTTATTCTGCCATCACTTTGAATATATTTTTCCCTGTGTTCAGCTCTCAATTTCTGCTGAGAACTCAGAAGATAATTTTACCGATGTTCTGTTTTACATGACAAGTTGCATTTTTCTTGCTGCTTGCAATATCTTATTTCATATTTTGATACTTTGTGTCTTTTTGTGGATCTTTCTGAGGGTATCCTACTTGAATTTTGTTCAGTTTCTTGGATTGTATAATCATATCTATTATCAATTTTGAAATTTAGCCAGTTTTTCTCATTCAGATGATCTCTCTGCCTCTTTCACTTTAATATCTTTCTGAGATTCCTAAAACACATATATTGTTCTACTTCATGATGATCCATTTATACCATTGGCTATCTTCACATTTCCCTTGTCTTTTTGTCGTTTCGTTCTTTTGCTTTTTTAACTTTTTGCTCCTCAGGATCTATAAATATGGACCTGCCTTCATTTTCATTAGTGATTTTTTTTCTGACTGTTCAAATGTCCCATTGTATCTCTGTAGTAATTTTTTCACTGTAGGTTTTATAGTTTTCAACTTTAGAATTTCTGATTGCTTTCTTTTTTGTTGTTGTTGTTTTGTTTTGTTTTAGAATTCATATCTCTTTAGTGATATTCTCATTTTATTTACCTGATATTTGAAACAAAATTTCTTTAGTTATTTGTCTGTGTTTTTATTTACTCATTTTATCATATTCAAGTTATTTTATTTTATTTTTTTTATCTAGCAATTCTCATGTTTGTGTTTCCTAAAGGACAGTTTCTATCAATATATGTTGTTTCAACATAAGGATTAGGTTTTCCTACTTCTTTGTGATCCTTGTGATTTTGTTGTTGTTGTTGTTGTTGTTGTTGTTGTTGTGATTGTTATTGGCCGAAAAAAAATTGCCTTCTCTCCCATTTTTTTTGCAGAGTTATGTCCATTATTATAGTTCCATGCAAGTAGTTTTACTGCCTTTAAACTCCTCTGTGCTCTGCCAATTTATTTCTCCTCAACACATGATCCTCAGAGCTACTGAACTTTCAGTGTCTTCATAGTTCTGCTCATTCCAGAATATGTTGTAGTTGGAATTAGACAGTATATAGTGTTTTCAGATTGGCTTCCTTCACTTGAAAATATGGATATGAAGTTC
>NW_022634363.1:0-3727 GCF_010015895.1 Lontra canadensis
CTGGCTTCTCACCTGGACCCACTGGGAGAGCCCTGGAGACCACATGATCTGCCCACAGAGTCCTAGCATGGCCCAGGATAGTAACAGGGAAGATCAAGGGCTGTGAGAATGCTTAGCACTGCTTCCCTTGGGCTCCCTGCCTCCCCCTCGCCAGGGCAGCACCCCACTTCAGCTTCTGGCCACCCACTCCCAGGATGCAGTGGTGGCTGCTACAAAGGAGGGTTGTAAGACCCTTCTGCTCACATGTGACATATATGTCATCTTAGTGAGACAGTGATGAGCAAGGGAAGAAAACAGTATCTTTTAAGTAGATCTAATGCAGAGTTCCACTGTCCTGCAGTGTCCATGCCTACATCTTTGACTCTTCATGGACTTCCACTCTTTCATGCAAAATTGAAGGGACAGTGACGTCCTGGCTAGCCCCCACCATGGAGGAGGGAAGGGGTGCTTGTGATTTATAGACTGAGAGCACAGGAATCCCATGGTCAATGAGTTGTTGAACCAGGCCAGGTAGGAAGAAGTAAAAGGAATGAAAACAGAAAGGTGCAGTGTCCTTTTCTTTCAGAGAGTAACAGATGCACAGAATCTGAAAGGTGGCCAAGAGCTGGGGTCTAGGGCCCTGCGGACACCACGGACCCCTGAGCCTCAGCAGAATGCACAAATCTCAGTTCCATGTCACCATTAATGAACTGAAATGTTTCCTCTCTGTGAGTTTCAGGTGGTGAAAGACTATATATTTTGGAACTTTCCCGGGCAGTACCAGAGTCTTGGTTCTCTTACCTGAGAAGGAAAATAAGGCTGAAAATGAGAATAAAGGGTGAAGACTGATCATAAATTGTTAGCATTTCCTTTCTCCCTGATGACTCAACATCGCCAGGCGGAGGCTGTGAGCCCCATCCTGGGGCCACCAGGGTGGTCAGGCTGGCTCCTGTCACAAGGTCCCCATCTCCCCCTCCCCTGTCTATGACCCAGGGACTCCAAACATACCAGTGAAATCCCCTCAAGGCTTTGTGGCCATCCCAACCTGAAATACAGGGAGCTGCCCAGGGGTTCTCAGTGGTTCAGGTCTGCACCTGCTGGATATGGTCACCTCCTGGGCCCGCCTGCCATGCAGCCACCAGCAAGGAGTGCCAGTTGTGCCTCCTGCCCTAGCACCTGTGAGCATAACAAGTCCAGTCATTTCTTAGCTTTCGTGTGCATGACTTCCACAACCATGATGGAATGTTCCTTAAAGACCCCACAAGGGGGACTAACCTCCCCCACTCACAACACAGTGGTATTGGCAGAAAACAGAATCTTCATTACAAATATATGTGGTCTGGGAAAGCGAAGCAACTTACTAAACCAGACTTCTAGAAGGTGTCCTGCATCCTAGATGCCTGATGAACTCAGAGAGCCCGTTTCCTACACAGTGGGTCACAACAGCTCAGTTCCTCTCTGCCCCAAATCCTTGCTTCCCTGCTCATGACTGACCCCGTTCTCATGACCCTCAGCTGTGGCTTATGACTAGCCAATTCCAGTTATGTAAAATACACTAGAAGGAGGACCTTGCATGACAAATGATTGAGACACAAGAAGTCATACTTCTGCCACTTCTGCCTCTTAAAACACTAAGAAACTTCTTAAAATATGAATCAGAAGATGTCAGGATATCTAGCACAGGAGGCTATGCAGTTCTGTCTGAGTGGGCCAGTCCCTAAATCACTCACCATCTATGACTGATTTTAAAAAGACAGTGTGTAAAAAGCAAACATAATTTAACTCCTATAATTTTGGAATGCTTTACAAAAAGGACAGAGTTCCTGATATTATCTTTTTATGATTAAGAAAAGAGTTAGTTTGACCTTTGCTCAGTATTTATTCAAGTGTGATTTTTAAGCCTCATTTTACTAAATGAGATGAACCATAAAGCTATGGGATATTGTAGCATGAGCAATTCAGAAGTCCTGAATGCAGCTGAAAGGCTAACCTGTGCAGAGAGGATCTAAGAGCAGGGGACCCGGAACAATGTGCTTGTAGATGTCACCATAGGCTTATGTCATACATGACTTTTCAGTCTTATAATGAATGGGCTTTATGAATTCAAAATTATTCTGCAGAAGCTGTCATAGCTGTCCTTGCCCTCCATCATCACTCTGGTGATTGGGCACTAGGAATCCTGTAAAATATTTTACATCAGACCTGCCCACCCACCAGTGATAAAACTACGATATGCTCTATATACAAAGAATCATTTAAAAGCATTATTTTCTATGAGACGACAGCTGCTTTCACCTGAAAATGCAGTAAATAGTTTCCTTACAAGATTCCAGTGACTGACAGGTGAGAAAACATACCGGACACCAAGTGCAAGGGGCCGGAGCCAGGCTGTTAGGGCTGTGCAGGCTGGGGTTGCGGGCCAGGAACCAGCACCACGAGATCGGGAGCCCCAGAGCCTGGGGTCCAGAGCGAAATGCAGTAGGTGCATTCGTCCGAAGTCAGGGAGTGCTCCCTGGAGGAGAAGGCAGTGGATGTGGGGTTTCCACAGCACAGAGTTTAGATGGAGGCCACCAGAGCACGGACGACTTGGGTAGGGCACACCTGCAGGGAAGAAACCGAGCTGGAAGGAGGACACAGGGGGCTGGCAGGCTGCCCCCAGGACACGGGAGGATGTTTAGGACATGGGCTGGCCAGGGGAAAAGCCTGCAAACTGGGTCAGGACGTCGCACTGTGAGGGGTACTGAGTGTCCAAGCCAGGAAGGGCGACGCGGTCCCCAGGCAAGGGGAACCCAGGGAGGCTTCAGGGTGCAGACCACACCTGCTCCAGTGGGATGACCCTGCAGGGCCTGGAGTGGGGGAGGGGAGTGGGGCTGCTGTGAACCTGGGCTGGGAATCTATCTTGATAGACTGTATCTGAAAATGGAGCTAATTAGTGATCAGGACTGAGTGAAATGGAGTGAGACCAGTTCTTGGAAAGTTGCAAGGTGGTTTGCCTCCTGGTGTCCAGCCTGGCTTTTGTCGTTGTTGGGTTTCCCTTCTTTTCCAACCAGCTGCCATGAAGTCAGCATCTGGCAGAGTTCCCAGTGACTAGCTGGGCATGGGTGGGGACCACGGGAAGCAGGGTCCACATAGTCTCGTGTGGATGCAGCTCACCCAGGGCTCCCTGGGGGGAGGGCCTGCACCCTGAGAGACTCACGTGGATGCCGAGTCCTTGACCCTCCACAGGCTGAGGTCAGAGAGAGGACTGTCCCTCCTTCCTCTGGAGGGAGTGCCCTGGAGAGGGCCCTGAGAGGGGGGCCTGCGGACCTATCCCTTCTTTGCCAGTGGCCTCCCTGCTGCACTTGTTGGGGTCCCTGGGCTGTGAGGATGTGCCCCACAGAAGTGGTAATTTAGTGAGTCCCCAAGATGGCACTGCTTTCTCCTCTGGGTGATGGTCACATCCAGCTGGCCCTCAGGAAACATCTCATAGGAAATGGGAAGTGTGGGTGCTTGAAAATGGGCTGGAGGAGGGAAGGGCAGAGGGGCTGTGCAGAGCCAGTGATAGAGGCACACAGGACATGGCTGGAGGTCAGGAGGGACATGGGAGGAGCCTGTCTGAGTGCTGCGTCCCAGGTGGGGTTCCAGCTCTCCCTCAGTGTCACACACTTCCCACAAACCTCCCCTGAGGAGGGAAGGCTGTTTTGGTTGCCAGTGTGTTATTACAGTAACTGTCATGGCCTGAGCACCAGTGGGATGGTCCCTGGTACCC
>NW_022634364.1:0-3726 GCF_010015895.1 Lontra canadensis
CGAGAGGTGTTCTGTTTTGTGCCTCAAGAAACCCCCATATGCTGGTACTCGAGTCCTGGCCTCTGAGGAGAGATGCCTGCCAACCTAAGCTAGGGTTCAGATTATGGGCTAGGGACCTCTCTGGTTCAATCTTCTGTCTCTGGGGACATCTGTCTGCGTGTCTAAGTGGAGGTAGTTGCTCAGGTTGTGTCAGAAATGCCTTTTGGTCCAAGGTGGACTACGCAATGGGATGGACTCGGGGGCCTTGTAGGTATCTCCTAATCTGTAGGGTTATGGCCAATGGAATGGGAACATTTCCTTTGAGAAGGCAGGCACAGTCCTGCAGTGTGGCTCCAGAGGCCCCAGCTTGGAGGGTGTGTGGGCCAGGGCTGTGGGGACAGAAATCTGAAAATAAAAACTCGGCTTTTGTCTTGAGCAGTTGGTATGGCAGGCCCAACCTACAGACCATGAGGGGAGCTCCTCGGGATATGAAATAAGGGCGTGTGTGAGGTGGTAGCTCAGGCTTTTTTCTCTGGATTTTGTGTCAAGGGTGGCCGAGGAATGTAGAGATGGCCACATGGCCACATGGACGTTTCTCCCTCTCTGGGGATGTGGCCCAGCTCCCAGTCATCTGGGGTCATTGTGTGGGAAGGGAGGAGTCCTGTTTTCTGTCTCCGGTGTGCCTCAAAAAGAGGAATTCCAGAGCAGAGCCCCAGGTATGGGCGACTGGAAAACCCCACCTTTGGTTAGGATTGGGGCCTCGGTGCATGGCAAGCCCGATATACAGGCTCTTGGTACAGCTACAGAGAGGCATCATATACAAACAGTTCTCAGGCTGAGTGTCACAATGCGTGTCTATCCCCACGCTGGCCCTCAAGCATGGGCGTGGCCTCATGGGTCATGCAGGTTTCTCCAACTCTGAGGGTATTACTTTGAACCCCATCCCAACAGCAAAGTTTCTTGAAATGGGGAAAGAGGAGTTCCTTTCTGTACATCAGGTTCTCCCATATGCAGGGATTTGAGATAAGGCCTAGGGACAGAGTCCTGAAAACCCATGTTGGGAAGAGATGACAGCAGAGGGCCATGGCGGGTCCAATCTGCTGCATATGTGGCCAACTCTCTGGGTGTCTGACGGGAGGTCTAGGCTCAGGCTGTACCAGACAGAACATTAGTGCACAGGGCGGCCTCGGAAATTGGGGTGTGATTGAGGGCAGTGCCTGTTGATCCTCATTTGGGCTTTCTGGGAAGTCCCTTAGGGCACTTTTTTCTTCTTGTGTGCAGGGAGAGTTCTTCGTTGTGGCTCCAGCATTCCCAATCTGGAGTGCTTGTGTTCCAGGACTCTGGAGATGGAAGTCTGACCCACGCTATGTTTATGATTAGTGTCTAGGGCATGGATCATCAATCTGCAGATGCTGAAGTGAGTTCCCGGATTCTGAAGTTATGGCGAGTGTCAGGGATTCGCTCAGGCTACAGTTTTGGTCCACTAAGGCCTTCCTATGTGTACTTGACCTCCTGGGGCCATAAAGTTTTCTCCTGCTCTGGGGATTTAGGGAAGCTCCAAATAATTTGTTTTCATTTTGGGGGTAGGTGCAGTCCTGTGTATGGCTCTAGGCTCCTCCATATGGAGGGATTCAACAGCAGGTCCCTGGATATCTATACCTGAAAACTATACCTGGGTTTTGTGGTAGGGCCTGGGTGCATGAAAAGTCTGAATTTTTCCCACTGGCGCCAGTTACTAGGTGGCTGACTGTTAGTCATTGCTCTGATTGAGAGTAGAATGTATATTTGTGTCCATGGCCGGCTGCCGTCAATGGGGTAGCTTCGGGGTTTCGTGCAGCCATCTCATAGTATTAGTATGGGGATTGCATGCAGCAGCTCAATGAGACTCATTTTCCTTCTGGAGGGCAAACACAGTCCAGTGGTGCGGCTCATATTTCCCTTTCTGGAGGGCTCGTGGACCAGGACTTTTAGGATGGAAGTCTGAGAACCCAAGGTAGGCCTAGGGTTAAGGCCTCAGGCAGGGCAGGCCCAATCTACAGAAGCTGAGACAAGCTCCCTAGGATCTGAGGTGAAGGCGAGTGTCAGGATGTCACAGAGGCTGGAGTTTGTGTCCATGAGTCCCGCTGAAATCATAGGGGGCCTCATGGTGGCATGGAGTTTCCTCCCACTCTGGGGATTTTGCAGTTCCAAATAGCTTGGTTTATTCCTGGCTATTGGTTGTGTCTTGTTTTATGGCTCAGGAGTCCCCCATATTGAGGGATTCGAGAGCAGTGATCCAGGTATTGATGCCTGAAAACCCAACTGAGAGTTACGATTAGGTCCTAGTGGCATCGCAGGCCTTATACCCTGTTTATGTGCAGTGGTAGCCTTGGGGCTATGTTCAAAATGGGGCTCAGGATAAGGGTCACAATGGGTGACTGTGCCCATGGCAGCATGTAAAAGTGGACATGGCTTCAGGGGCAAAGCACATTTCTTCCATCTGATGATTTTGCATAGATCTGAAAAGCTAGGTTTACCTCTGGGGGTCAGGAGGAGATTTGTTTTATGGATCAGGGGTCGCCCATATGGAGGGATCCCAGAGAAGGGCTGTGCGGGTGGATGCCTGAAAACCACCAAACTAGAGTTAGGATTTCAACCTACAGGCATGGGAGCTCCGATCAGCTGCCTGTGGGTCGAGCTGCCTTGATGCCTAATTGGTATTTTGGACTCAGGTTTTTCCCTCCTGCTCATTAGGATCAAGGGTGATACTCAAAAGAGCAGTGGTATTAGGGACCCTGAATGTTTATCTTCATCTAGGGGTTTTGTGCAGCTCCATAAGGCGCGATTTTAATCTGGACGGCAGGGATCATCCTGTAGTGTGGCTCCTGAGTCCCCAATCTGGAGAACTTGTATAAGAATCTGGGGACGACATCTGAGAACCCAACCTAGGTTTATGTGTATGGTATAGGCTATGGATCATTGATCTGCAGATGCTGAGGCAAGGTCACTGCATTCTAAATTGAAGGAGAGTGTCAGGCATTCGCTCACACTAGAATTGGTGTTCTAGGGCACCAAATGTGTGGGTGTCCTGCTGGGGCATGGAGGTTTCTTCTGCTCAGGGGGCTTTGCACACTTCCAAATATTATGGTTTCAACCTGGAGGACAGATGGAGTCCTGTTGTATGGCTCTAGTGTCCTCCAAATGGACGGATTCCAGAGCATGGCTCTGGTTATGGATGCCTGAAACGCAACCTAGGGTTAGGCTTAGGCATGTGGCATGGGAGGTCCGATCTGCTGACTCTGGTGCCAGCTACTTGGGTGGCTGACTGGAGGTCCGTGCTCAGGTTGAGGGATAGAATGTGTATTACTGTCCATGGTAGGCTTCCACAACTGTGCATGGCTTAGAGGTATCATACAGCTTTCTCCTACTCTGGGGGTTACATGCAGCTCCATAGGGCATGTTTTCCATATGGAGGGCAGGCAGAGACATGTGGTGTGCCTCCAGTGTTCTGTTGGGACAGATTGCACAACACAACTGTGAGGATGGTAGTCTGAAAAGCCAGTCTAGGCATATGGTCAGGGCTGAGTACACGGCAGGGCTAATCTAAAGTTGCTGAGGCATGCTCCCCTGGGATCTGAGGTTAAGGCGAGTGTGAAGAGGTCACTCATGTTGGAATTTGTTTCCATGAGATCTATCGAATCTGGGAGTGACATCATGGGGCCATGGAATTTTCTTCCACTCTGGGAATTTTGCGTAGTTAAAAAATAG
>NW_022634365.1:0-3726 GCF_010015895.1 Lontra canadensis
CGAGAGGTGTTCTGTTTTGTGCCTCAAGAAACCCCCATATGCTGGTACTCGAGTCCTGGCCTCTGAGGAGAGATGCCTGCCAACCTAAGCTAGGGTTCAGATTATGGGCTAGGGACCTCTCTGGTTCAATCTTCTGTCTCTGGGGACATCTGTCTGCGTGTCTAAGTGGAGGTAGTTGCTCAGGTTGTGTCAGAAATGCCTTTTGGTCCAAGGTGGACTACGCAATGGGATGGACTCGGGGGCCTTGTAGGTATCTCCTAATCTGTAGGGTTATGGCCAATGGAATGGGAACATTTCCTTTGAGAAGGCAGGCACAGTCCTGCAGTGTGGCTCCAGAGGCCCCAGCTTGGAGGGTGTGTGGGCCAGGGCTGTGGGGACAGAAATCTGAAAATAAAAACTCGGCTTTTGTCTTGAGCAGTTGGTATGGCAGGCCCAACCTACAGACCATGAGGGGAGCTCCTCGGGATATGAAATAAGGGCGTGTGTGAGGTGGTAGCTCAGGCTTTTTTCTCTGGATTTTGTGTCAAGGGTGGCCGAGGAATGTAGAGATGGCCACATGGCCACATGGACGTTTCTCCCTCTCTGGGGATGTGGCCCAGCTCCCAGTCATCTGGGGTCATTGTGTGGGAAGGGAGGAGTCCTGTTTTCTGTCTCCGGTGTGCCTCAAAAAGAGGAATTCCAGAGCAGAGCCCCAGGTATGGGCGACTGGAAAACCCCACCTTTGGTTAGGATTGGGGCCTCGGTGCATGGCAAGCCCGATATACAGGCTCTTGGTACAGCTACAGAGAGGCATCATATACAAACAGTTCTCAGGCTGAGTGTCACAATGCGTGTCTATCCCCACGCTGGCCCTCAAGCATGGGCGTGGCCTCATGGGTCATGCAGGTTTCTCCAACTCTGAGGGTATTACTTTGAACCCCATCCCAACAGCAAAGTTTCTTGAAATGGGGAAAGAGGAGTTCCTTTCTGTACATCAGGTTCTCCCATATGCAGGGATTTGAGATAAGGCCTAGGGACAGAGTCCTGAAAACCCATGTTGGGAAGAGATGACAGCAGAGGGCCATGGCGGGTCCAATCTGCTGCATATGTGGCCAACTCTCTGGGTGTCTGACGGGAGGTCTAGGCTCAGGCTGTACCAGACAGAACATTAGTGCACAGGGCGGCCTCGGAAATTGGGGTGTGATTGAGGGCAGTGCCTGTTGATCCTCATTTGGGGTTTCTGGGAAGTCCCTTAGGGCACTTTTTTCTTCTTGTGTGCAGGGAGAGTTCTTCGTTGTGGCTCCAGCATTCCCAATCTGGAGTGCTTGTGTTCCAGGACTCTGGAGATGGAAGTCTGACCCACGCTATGTTTATGATTAGTGTCTAGGGCATGGATCATCAATCTGCAGATGCTGAAGTGAGTTCCCGGATTCTGAAGTTATGGCGAGTGTCAGGGATTCGCTCAGGCTACAGTTTTGGTCCACTAAGGCCTTCCTATGTGTACTTGACCTCCTGGGGCCATAAAGTTTTCTCCTGCTCTGGGGATTTAGGGAAGCTCCAAATAATTTGTTTTCATTTTGGGGGTAGGTGCAGTCCTGTGTATGGCTCTAGGCTCCTCCATATGGAGGGATTCAACAGCAGGTCCCTGGATATCTATACCTGAAAACTATACCTGGGTTTTGTGGTAGGGCCTGGGTGCATGAAAAGTCTGAATTTTTCCCACTGGCGCCAGTTACTAGGTGGCTGACTGTTAGTCATTGCTCTGATTGAGAGTAGAATGTATATTTGTGTCCATGGCCGGCTGCCGTCAATGGGGTAGCTTCGGGGTTTCGTGCAGCCATCTCATAGTATTAGTATGGGGATTGCATGCAGCAGCTCAATGAGACTCATTTTCCTTCTGGAGGGCAAACACAGTCCAGTGGTGCGGCTCATATTTCCCTTTCTGGAGGGCTTGTGGACCAGGACTTTTAGGATGGAAGTCTGAGAACCCAAGGTAGGCCTAGGGTTAGGGCCTCAGGCAGGGCAGGCCCAATCTACAGAAGCTGAGACAAGCTCCCTAGGATCTGAGGTGAAGGCGAGTGTCAGGATGTCACAGAGGCTGGAGTTTGTGTCCATGAGTCCCGCTGAAATCATAGGGGGCCTCATGGTGGCATGGAGTTTCCTCCCACTCTGGGGATTTTGCAGTTCCAAATAGCTTGGTTTATTCCTGGCTATTGGTTGTGTCTTGTTTTATGGCTCAGGAGTCCCCCATATTGAGGGATTCGAGAGCAGTGATCCAGGTATTGATGCCTGAAAACCCAACTGAGAGTTACGATTAGGTCCTAGTGGCATCGCAGGCCTTATACCCTGTTTATGTGCAGTGGTAGCCTTGGGGCTATGTTCAAAATGGGGCTCAGGATAAGGGTCACAATGGGTGACTGTGCCCATGGCGGCATGTAAAAGTGGACATGGCTTCAGGGGCAAAGCACATTTCTTCCATCTGATGATTTTGCATAGATCTGAAAAGCTAGGTTTACCTCTGGGGGTCAGGAGGAGATTTGTTTTATGGATCAGGGGTCGCCCATATGGAGGGATCCCAGAGAAGGGCTGTGCGGGTGGATGCCTGAAAACCACCAAACTAGAGTTAGGATTTCAACCTACAGGCATGGGAGCTCCGATCAGCTGCCTGTGGGTCGAGCTGCCTTGATGCCTAATTGGTATTTTGGACTCAGGTTTTTCCCTCCTGCTCATTAGGATCAAGGGTGATACTCAAAAGAGCAGTGGTATTAGGGACACTGAATGTTTATCTTCATCTAGGGGTTTTGTGCAGCTCCATAAGGCGCGATTTTAATCTGGAGGGCAGGGATCATCCTGTAGTGTGGCTCCTGAGTCCCCAATCTGGAGAACTTGTATAAGAATCTGGGGACGACATCTGAGAACCCAACCTAGGTTTATGTGTATGGTATAGGCTATGGATCATTGATCTGCAGATGCTGAGGCAAGGTCACTGCATTCTAAATTGAAGGAGAGTGTCAGGCATTCGCTCACACTAGAATTGGTGTTCTAGGGCACCAAATGTGTGGGTGTCCTGCTGGGGCATGGAGGTTTCTTCTGCTCAGGGGGCTTTGCACACTTCCAAATATTATGGTTTCAACCTGGAGGACAGATGGAGTCCTGTTGTATGGCTCTAGTGTCCTCCAAATGGACGGATTCCAGAGCATGGCTCTGGTTATGGATGCCTGAAACGCAACCTAGGGTTAGGCTTACGCATGTGGCATGGGAGGTCCGATCTGCTGACTCTGGTGCCAGCTACTTGGGTGGCTGACTGGAGGTCCGTGCTCAGGTTGAGGGATAGAATGTGTATTACTGTCCATGGTAGGCTTCCACAACTGTGCATGGCTTAGAGGTATCATACAGCTTTCTCCTACTCTGGGGGTTACATGCAGCTCCATAGGGCATGTTTTCCATATGGAGGGCAGGCAGAGACATGTGGTGTGCCTCCAGTGTTCTGTTGGGACAGATTGCACAACACAACTGTGAGGATGGTAGTCTGAAAAGCCAGTCTAGGCATATGGTCAGGGCTGAGTACACGGCAGGGCTAATCTAAAGTTGCTGAGGCATGCTCCCCTGGGATCTGAGGTTAAGGCGAGTGTGAAGAGGTCACTCATGTTGGAATTTGTTTCCATGAGATCTATCGAATCTGGGAGTGACATCATGGGGACATGGAATTTTCTTCCACTCTGGGAATTTTGCGTAGTTAAAAAATAG
>NW_022634366.1:0-3726 GCF_010015895.1 Lontra canadensis
TTTATTGGTTGCTACAAATATTAAAATCTTAATTTATCAGTTTTTTTCAAATAATATTATACCACTTTCACATAAATTCAACTGAGAGCAGCACACATTTTTCTTTCATCCTGTTCTTAATGCTATTGTCAGCCTTTTTAGAGATTTTATGTTTAATTGAGGAATTTAGTTTTCATATTAATTTTTGTTTTGAGGCTTACTTTGATATTAATATCACCATGCTACCTTTCTTAAACTAGTGTTTATTATATATTAATAATTTGTGTGCATCGTATATATTTATTTATTTACTCTTTTCTTTTTAACTCCTCTGCATTTGTATATTTCTTGTAGTTTTCTTTTAAAGCATAGATGTGGGTCTTATTTTTAATGACAGTGTTCAGACCATTTCAATTAATGTAATTGCTATCATATTTGTATAAGAGTCTATATCTTGTTATTTGTTTTCTGCTTGCTATAGCTGTTATTTCCTATTCTTACCTTATTTTCTTGCCTTCTTTTGCACTTTTTTGTGTTCCGTTTTATTCCTTCATAGATTTACTTGATATATGTATGATTTTAATGGCTGTTCTAAGGATTACAGTATGTATCTTAATTTGCCACACTGTGCCAGAAGTAATATATTTTTTAAATATTTTATTTAATTGTTTTTATATGTGAGGGGGAGAGAGAGAGAAAGAGAGAGTGAGAGAGGGAGAGGATGAGTACAAGTAGCAGGGGGAGGGGAAGAGGGAGAAGCAGACTCTCTGCTGAGCAGGGAGCCCAGTGCTGGAATGGATCCCAGGACCCTGGGTTCATGACCTGAGCCAAACACAGGTACTTAACTGAGTCACCCTGGTGCCCTGTGCTAAAGTTATATTATACCATTTTATGCATATATACTGACCTTATAGCAGTTTACTTCCTTCCTCCCACCTTTTGTTATTATAAATTTTAATTTTATGTATGCCATAAACTCACTGATTATGTTTATTATGTTTACTTTAAGGTTAATCATCATTCAAAAGAATGAAAAAAACATTTCAGTTTACCCAAATATTGATTATGATAATACCTGTCCTCATTTTCTTATTACTTGGTGCTTGTTGAGTTCTTCAGTCTTGGTTTAAATTATCTTTACTTAAAAATTAATTTTAGAAATATTTCTTTTTTTAAAAAAATACATTATTTATTTATTTGACAGAGAGAGAGAGAGATCACAAGTAGGCAGAGAGGTAGGCAGAGAGAGAGGGAAGAAGCAGGCTCCCTGCCGAGCAGAGAGCCTGATGAGGGGCTCGATCCCAGCACCCTGAGATCATGACCTGAGCCAAAGGCACAGGCTTTAACCCACTGAGCTACCGAGGTGCCCCAAATTTAGAAATATTTCATCCGTTCATTATTCAAATACTTCTTCTGAGCCCTCTCTGGATATAGAAGTATCCAGACTGTGTGCATTTCTACATGTGTATGTATATGTATATCAGATCACTCAATACTGTACCAAAGATAACAAAGCATCTGTTCATCTTCTTTTTTTTTTTCCTTTGTATTTAGGTTTTAGTAATTTTGCCTTTTTCAGAATGTCATGTATTTGAAATCATACAGAATGTGACTTTTTCAGATTGCTTTCTTTCACTTAGCAATGTGTGTTTAAGGTTCCTCCATGTCTTCTAGTGGCATGATACAAGACATTTTATTTTATTTCATTTTATCATGGAATAATATAGCACTGTCTAGATGCACCACAGTTTATTTACCCATTCTTTCACTAAAAATACATCTTGTTTGCTTCTAAGTTTTGGCAGTTATGAACAAAGCTGCTGTAAAAATCCCTGTACAGCCTTTTGTGTGTACGTAAGTGGATACATTAAATCATGTAAGAGTATGTTTAGCTTTGTAAGAAACCACCAAAATGTCTTCCCCAACTGGCTGTACCATTTTATATTTCTACCAGCCATGAATGAGTGTTTGTATCGCCTTACATCCTTGTCAGCCGTTGGTGCTGTCAGTGTTCCAGATTTTGCCATTCTAATAGGTGTTTATAACACATTGTTATTTGATTTGCATTTCCCTGAGGACATATGATTGAAGCATCTTTCCTATGCCAATTTGTCATTTATATGTCATCTTTAGTGAGGTTTTTGATAAGATCTTTGGCCCATCTTTAGTTGGGTTATTGTTTTTCTTATCACTGAATTTTAAGAAATCTTTCTATATTTTGAATAATTGCTCTTTATCAGATATGTCATTTACATATGTTTTCCCAGTTTGTAGCTAGTCCTCTCATTCTCTTGACATTGTCTTTCATAGAACAAAAATTTTTAATATTAACTTAATATTAATGTAGTCCAGCTTATCAATTCTTTCATGGATTTTTCCTTTGGTGTTATATCTAAACCATGACCGTATGAAGTTTATCCAGGTTTTCTTCTATGTTATCTTTTAGAAGTTTCATATTCTTTTTTTAAAGAGTTTCTTTTTTTAAAAAGATTTTATTTATTTATTTGAGAGACAGGGAGAGAGAGACAAAGAGAGAGAACATGAGAGGGGAGGTCAGAGTGAGAAGCAGACTCCCCATGGAGCTGGGAGTCCAATGTGGGACTCGATCCCAGGACTCCGGGATCATGACCTGAGCTGAAGGCAGTTGCTTAACCAACTGAGCCACACAGGCACCCTAGAAGTTTCATATTCTTGCATTTTATGTTTAGTTTTATGATCCATTTTGTTAATTATTTTGAATAGTACAAAGTCTGTTTCTAGATTTTTTTTTTTTTTTGGCATCTGATGGTTGTTCCACTATTACTTGTTGAAAAGACTATCTTTTCTTCATTCTATTTCCTCTTCCTTTTCTCAAAGATCAGTTGACTATATTTATGTGAGCCTATTTATGGTCTCTCTATTCTGTTTCATTGATCTATTTCATTTGTCTATTATTTCACCAATACTGCACTGTTTTGATGAAGCTTTACAGTAAGCCTCAAAGTTAGAGAGTGTCCATCCTCTAACTTTGTTCTTTTCCTTCAATAATGTGTTGACTCTTCTGGGTCTTTTGCCTCTCCATATAAACTTTATAATCAGTTTGTTGATATCCGCAAAAGAACATGCTGGGATATTGACTGAGGTTCCACTGAATCTGTAGGTCAAGTTGGGAAGAACTGACATCTTGACAATGGCAACGGCAACATTTTATCTATGAACATGGAATATCTCTTCTTTTAATTTAGTTGTGCCTTGATTTCGTTCATCAGAGTTTTGTACATATATATAAACTGCTAATGTCAGTGGTATTACATTTTTAATTTCAAATTTAATTTGTTCATTGTTGATCTGTAAAAAACAATTGACTTTTGTATGTTAACCTGGTATACTGCAAGCTTACTGCAAGCTTACTTCCAGGAGGTATTTTTTTTTCTTTTTTAATAATTTCATTTAGATTTTCTACATTATTTCTAAACAAATATGCCATCTGTGGAAAAGACAGTTTCATATTTTTTTCTTTCCTTATCAGTGTAAGTCTTCTTTTCTTGCTTATTGCATATACATATATATTTTCAGATATTCCTTATCAAGTCAAGGAAGTTCTCCTCTATCCCTGGTTACTAAAAATGAATGGTTATTGGATTTTGTCACATGTTTTTTCCTAAATCTTTTGAGATAATCATGTGATTTCACTTCTCTAGGCTGTTGATGTGATGGGTTGTATTAATTCATTTTTGAGTATTGAACCTGTCTTGCATAATTGAGATA
>NW_022634367.1:0-3724 GCF_010015895.1 Lontra canadensis
TGGCTTGCCAGGTCTCTGTGGACAGGTCTGACGTTATTCTGATGGGCCTTCCTCTGTATGTAAGGAGCTTCATTGTCCTAGCTGCTTTCAAGAGGGTCTGCCTACAGTTATAATTCTTCTTTCTTACTATTAGGTGTCTCGAGGATTTTTGAGAATGTATAATCTTGTGGGGAAACCGTTGTGCCTCTAGTACATGAACACTGGTTCCATTCGTGAGTTTGGGAAAATCTTCATGGACAACTTGTCCCACTATATCTTGTAGACTTCTTTCTTTCTCCTCCCCTTCAGGGATTCCAATAATTCTGACATTGGAATGTTTCTCGGCATCATTTATTTCCCTCATTCTGTTTTCGTGGCTTCTACGCTGTTTGTTCCAGGTTTCCTCCTGATCCCTTCTCTCTATCTGTTTGTCCTCCAGATCACTAATTCTATCTTCTGTCTCAGTTACCCTAGCTTTGAGAGAATTTAGATTAGATTGGCACTCATTGAGAGCATTTTGAACATCATCCCTGGTGCCTTTCAATTCTGCCCTAATCAATTCCGTTTGGTCATCCATGGCTTTCTCCAACCTACCTATTGCCTGGATAACTGTTAGCCTGAATTCCCTTTCCTACATATTGTCTATGTCGATAGCCACTAGCTCTATTGTAGAAGGCCCATCTTCTGTATTTTTCTTCTCTTGGGCATTCCTCCTCCTAGTCATTTTGGTGAGAGATGACTGAATGTTTGCAGCTGGATGTATCGACCGTGGTGCAGTCAAAGTGCACCCTGGAAGGCTTCTGAGCAATCTGGATTCTGCACCCAAATGAGAGAAAAAAGAAAGGAAAAAGAAAAGAGAGAGAGAGAGACAGAAAAAAGAGGGAAGATAAAAGAGAAGGCTCAGCCCAAATGGGCCCCAAAGTAAGATTTATGAAGTACACAAACAAAAACAGACAAACAAAAAGACTGATAATAGTATATGACAAGAGGAAAAAAAATATATATATATATATATAAGCAAAAAAGGAAGAACCTCATCAAAAAGAACCCCAAGTATAAGATTTATATACTATCAGGACGAACACAAATACACAGAAACACTGGCAGAAGAAAAAGATGGGAGATTGGTTATAAATTCTCAGTGTGGGCGAGGGAGTTTATTTTGATTCTTCCTGGATGTATCTTGATATCTTTGTTAAAGGACTCAACTTTCCTGAGCTAAAGGGGGATTAAAAACTGGTTTACCTATAGGGGTAGCATTGATTGGGGAAAGGGAATTACCTTGAAGTTGAACTCTATATGAATATTAGAAAATAAAAATAAAAAAAGAATAAGCTAGACTAAACTAAACTAAAATTAAAAAAAATTAAAAAATAGAAAAGCAAAAGAAAAATATGGGTGTATGTGTCAAAAAGTTCAGGTTAGAAGGTTATTATGGAATTTGATGTCCTGGACATCTCACTGTGATGGTAAATAGGTTAAAAAAATTATCTATATAAAAAAATGAACCAGAATAGTGGGAACGAGTTAAAAATAAAAGTTGTATCTATGAAGTAGTGGTGGTTGTTCTCTTGTCATCTTTTTTTTTCTTTCCTTGTTGGTTTTCTGGGGGATGGGCCTGCCACGTGGGTTTTCAGTCAATGATGTTCCCTGACTTAAGTCCTCCCACCCCCCTCAAGGGGGTGGTCTCTGAGGAAACAGGTTTTTCAAGCTTTTGTTCTCTGGTGGTTTTTATGTTTGTTTATCTGTTCTCTTGCCTTGACAGCTTTTGATGGTTTTTGGAGGTTTAGAGGAAAGCAAACTGCACCCTGACCTCCCTCTCAGAGAGAAATCTCAGTCTGTTCCCCTCTGGGTCTCCAGAGCACATTCAGCTCCCCCTCAGCCAGGCAGAGCAGGTTCCAAGTCGCGGTCCCTGGGGATGCAGGATCTCCTGCTTGTACCCAAAACCATGGCAGCGGCAGCTGTCTGGGAAGCTCCAGACTGCCAGAGAGGATGGAAGCAGTGATCGCACACTGAGATTTTCCTGCTGGCCCGGGCTAAGTGTGCCTGGTCTTTCCGGGTTGGAGAGCTCTAGGGTTGTGCGCACCTCTCTCAGGGGAGGGTGTAGGGTGCGCGCAACTCAGGCTCTGAGTGCACGGCATGGGTCTAAGAGCACCAGGCTAGAGCATGTGCGCATCTCTCTCGGGAGGGCGTGGGGCACACGCGTCTCAGGCTCTGATAGCCCGGCGCGGCGTTCTGCCATCTGGCGAGGCTCCCAGCCCTTCATGGGAGCCAGACCCCATGCATTCTCAGGCGCGCTGGCAGCTCAGGGACCAAGACCTGGTTTCTCTGCCACATTCTCTCTGGCTCAGCGCCAGGGGAGGCTGTGCTGGGTCCAGGGACTTAAGACCCTGTCCCTAACCGCCCCAATTCCCACAATTTCCCCCCACAATCCTTTGCTCTTTTTGAGTGCTTTCAACAGACTCCAAGTTAATGCTGGTCCCCAGTCGCAGGGCGCTCTTGTATTGGGGTAGTACTTTCCAATGTGTAGCCTCCCCCTTTCGTTTATCTTCGGGTATCAGTCCGATGTTCCCACTCTGCTTTACCTGCCCTCTGTGTCTTCTGTCCCTGTAGAGATCCAGATGTGTATAATTCTGATCTCTAATTCATGGGTGATCGGAGTTCTTTGGTAGGTAATCAGCTCACTTTAGGGTACAGGTTGAAACAGCGCCTCCTCCTACTTCCCTGCCATCTTATCCTCTCCTCATCCCTTCTATAACTCTCAGTTTGATTTCTGGAGTCAAGAGTCTCTCATGGTTTGTCTCGCTCTCTGATTTCTCTCCGTTCAGTTTTTCCTCCATTGCCCTATCGTTTTCAGTGCTGTTCCCTATGTTCTACATATGAGTGAATCCATATTATAATAGTCTTTCTCTGCTTGACATATTTCATTTAACATAATCCCTTCCAGTTCCAACCCTGTTGATGGAAACAGTTGGTATTCATCCTTTCTGACGTCACAGTAATAGTCCATTGTATATATGAACCACAACTTCTTTCTCCATTTGTCTGTTAAAGGGAATCTTGGCTTTCCCCACAGTTTGCTATTGTGGACATTGCTGCTATGTCTGGCACCCATTCTATTCTGGGCACTCTGCATGATCAAGACACAGTCCCTTATGAACAGATAACTCCGGCACTGGTCAGGTCAGAAAGAGATCTGTGAACCCAGCTGTGCCCTTCGGTGGCTTGGCGGGGATAGAGGATCTGAAAGAACAGGACAAAGCTGAGGGACCTGAAATTCCAACCAGTTCAGGGCCAGTATGGAGTTTTCTCCTCAGATAATCATTCCGGGCACAGAGAGATGTATCAGTTGTGGTAAAAGGCAATTTCCACATAATAAGTTAGGGTTTCTTGGCCACTGCTGGACACAGAGAATGGTCTCCAAGAGGAAGCTACTGGAGTGGGGACAGGATTGACACAGATGTCTCCTTCTGTGTGTCTTTGATCACCTTAATACTCTTGGGGGTGAGGCCTTCAGGGCAGTGGCAATTATTTGTCCCCTCCCCCATGACCCACCTAAAGTCACAGGGAGATGAGGGTTCTACTTGTGCCTCTGGACCTGTCTCTATGTCTTGTTCCACGTGGATTATCTGTCACTGATTTCCCTAACAATCCACAGATTGGCTGAGCTGAGGAGGAACATGAGGGAGGAGTGTACCTGACAGGGAAGGGAGGCTGGGAGAGGAGCTCAGGTCCCTGGTTCCTG
>NW_022634368.1:0-3724 GCF_010015895.1 Lontra canadensis
ATTCAAGTTTCTCAAGCCCATTATCCCTAATCTGCAGTTTCAGAGCACAGGAAGGGAAGTGGAAGAAAATTCCTCCTTCCGAAATAGTTTTGGGATATAATTATTGCTGGGAACCTATTTAATATGCACATTAACTTCTAATATTTTTTCTTTATTAACTAAATCGGTTATGCTCACCACCACCAATAAGGCGGTGTTTAATTTTCTCTATTTGGCTCATCTTCAACTTCCAGTTTTATGCCTACCTTCACAAATTTCCTTTCCTTCATATTTTAGCCATTGAAATATTTTTCAGTGGAATCCCAATAAATGAAATAGGCTCTACCATCAAAGATGGCATCATTAACATTTTTCCACTTTATAAATATCTTTATTGACTTCGTACTTGTTTTTCATTTTAGTTTTCCTAGAACTTGTTTAGTTATTAAAATAATCTGCCTGTGATCTATGTATTATTTGGCATTCTCTTTTCCTTTAAAACTTTTTTTTGATTTATCGACCTCAGTTTTTATTACAGCAAATTTTAAGACCTATATTATTTTTTTAAGTTCTATTTTCCCTGTATTGGTACCTGCATATTTAAAATATTTCTGTTGTGTGATATGATACATAAACCTCTAATAAGTCTTTTCTAAAATAAGAATCACCTCTGTAAGATAATGAGTGTGTGTATATGTTTAAGTTTGGAGACAAAAAAGCAAAGTTTAGGTGTTCCATAGCATCGTGTAGAAATATTTAATATTTTTGTAGTTTTAAATTCTGGAGGAAAAATATCAGGGATCCAAGTTAAGTTTTTTTTTAAAGATTTTATTTATTTATTTGACAGACAGAGATCACAGGTAGGCAGAGAGACAGGCAGAGAGAGCGGGGGAGAAGCAGTCTCCCTGCTGAGCAGAGAGCCTGATGTGGGGCTCCATCCCAGGAATCTGAGATCATGACCTGAGCCGAGGCAGAGGCTTAACCCACTGAGCCACCCAGGCGCCCTCCAAGTTAAGTTTTTAATGGCTAACAACAGAGTCCCATTCAGTTGGGAAAAAAACAATAAGTCATCAGAGTTTTGTATGGCGTGGCTTTTATGTTCAGCAATTAGAGATTTTGTCAGTATTTAGCCCTTTCCCTGTACAATATCCCTTAATTTAAGCTGTATCCCTAGCTTATTATGGGAAAAATAGAGCTTCTTTCTAGATATTAGGCCTTTGAATAAAATTCTCTATGAGGCAGATGTTACCATGCTGTTCTTTCAGTAGTGTTCAGATAGATGTTAGGGTGGTTTCTTTTTCTCCTCCCTTATATTTGGCACAAAGAAATTAGATCCCACCAGATTTTAATTAAGAGGGTCCTTAAAATAAAGATCAGTCCTTCTTTAATTCTGTAAGTACTTTTAAAGCCAATACCAGAAAAACAAAGACATATAAAAGAAAGGAAACAGAAATTGCTAAGAATGAGTGAAAGAATAGTTTTCAAATGGTTAGGATTTAAGGCACTGAAAGTTGTTTCATAGCCTACTAAATAGAGCTTATTTACCCATGTCTTAATATAGCAAGCACTGGGTGTCAGATTTGCAAACCTAAGATGACTAAGACATAGTTTCCTTCCTTACATAAGGACAGACTGGACTGAAGAAGGGGCAGATAGAAGTGAAAAGGGAAGCAATAATATTCACAGGGCAAATTACACAAGTTTTTATGGGAGCACAGAGGAGGGACAGTCTAATTTCTTCTTATGAATGAATCTATTTAGGCAATGTAATTAGATTTTGAAAAAAATTGTTGAAGAATGTGTGAAACAAGTTTCTTTTGTCAGTTTTGGTCAATGTTTTTGGAACAGTAAAATCTGTTGTTTTATGCCATATGCTTTTAGAAAAGTAAAATCTCTTATTTTGGTGGTCCTGGACATCACCACTATTTTCCCTTTGGTTCATGACATTGCATGGGAATAGTGTCAGGAGTGAAAGACTTACTACAGAGCTAAAGGTTGAATGATGAGGTGGACAGTTAGCAGCTAGAAACATTTTCCAAGTGTTGAGTTTTTAACTTTTCCTATGAAGCAGTGAAAAATCTCAACAATGTGAATAGTACTCTATCTCAACATTGCTTTCTAAAAAACTAACAAAAAGAGAAGAAAAACAAAATATTTAAATGAGTCACTAAAGAAAAAAATTCCAAATATGCACATACACATTGGGTATAGCTATTTGAGTCTGTTGGAGACCACGCGGTGGCGCTGCAGGCTAAAGAGAAAAAAGAAAAAAACCAAAAACAAAAAACACACTCACGCTGAACTGGGAATGCTGCGGAAGTCATTAACAGAAAAGGAAGATCAGGCCAGATAAGCTGGGAGAAAACCTGTAGTGGCCCTAGACTGGGAAAGGAAAAAAAACCCAGACCCCTGCATGGCATAGGTCTGGGGATTGCTACTGCTGGTTCTTTAAGCTGGGAGCGTGACTGTGACCAACATTGACAAAAGAGGTGTTCTGAAGAAACAATGGAGGCTGGAACGTTGTGCTGCCCAAGACAAAGGCAAGTCCTATTTCTTTTTCTGTTTGGGGGAGTATCCTTAGCAGGTTCTGGGTTTGGACGATATTCGGTAACAGAGGAAACAGAGAGAGGATCATTTGTTGTCAATCTGGCAAAAGATCTAGGGCTAGGAGACCAGGAGTTGGTTGCAAGGGGAGCCCGGGTGGTCTCTGATGACAACAAACATCACCTGCTCCTGGATTCTCAGACTGGAGATTTGCTTACCAATGAGAAACTGGACCGAGAGAAGCTGTGTGGCCTCACAGAGCCCTGTATACTATATTTCCAAATTTTAATGGATAAGCCCTTTCAGATTTACCGGGCTGAACTGAGGGTCAGGGACATAAATGATCATTCACCAACGTTTCGGGACCAAGAGACAGTCTTAAAAATATTAGAAAGTACAGCTGAAGGGACAGCATTTCGACTAGAAAGAGCAGAAGATGCAGATGGAGGACTTAACGGTATCCAAAGCTACACCATCAACCTGAACCCTTTTTTCCATATTAAAATTAGTGACAGTGATGAAGGCATGATATATCCAGAGCTAGTGTTGGATAAGGCACTGGATCGGGAGAAGCAGCATGAGCTCAGTTTAACACTCACAGCACAGGATGGTGGGACTCCACCCAGGTCTGGGACCACGACAATTCGAATTGTGATCCTGGACATCAATGATAATGCCCCCCAGTTTTCTCAGACAATCTATGAGACCCAGACCCCAGAGAACAGTGCAGTAGGATCTCTTATTGCAAAAGTCTCTGCAGGAGATATAGATTCTGGAGTCAATGCAGACATATCCTATTCACTTTTTGATGCTTCCGAAGATATACGAACAACCTTTCAAGTCAATCCTTTTTCTGGGGAAATTGTTCTCATAGTGTTGCTTGATTATGAGCTAATAAAGTCTTACAAAATAAGTATACAGGCAATGGATGGAGGGGGGCTTACTGCAACATGTACAGTTTTGGTGGAGGTATTAGACGTCAATGACAATCCCCCTGAACTGATCATATCATCACTTTCCAACTATGTTGCTGAGAACTCTCCTGAGACGGTACTCGCTGTTTTTAGAATTAAAGACAGAGATTCTGGAGAAAATGGAAAGATGCTTTGCTACATTCAAGATAATCTGCCATTCCTTCTAAAACCCTCTGTGGAAAATTTCTACATCCTAATGACAAAAGGAGGGCTGGACAGAGAGAGTC
>NW_022634369.1:0-3724 GCF_010015895.1 Lontra canadensis
AGCTCTATTTTTAATTTCTTGAGGAATCTCGACACTGTTCTCCAAAGAGGCTGCACCAACTTGCATTCCCACCAACAGTGTAAGAGGGTTCCCCTTTCTCTACATCCCCTCCAACACATGTTGCTTCCTGTCTTGCTAATTTTGGCCATTCTAACTGGTATAAGGTGATATCTCAATGTGGTTTTAATTTGAATCTCCCTGATGACTAGTGATGAGGAACATTTTTTCATGTGTCTGATAGCCATTTGTATGTCTTCATTGGAGAAGTGTCTGTTCATATCTTCTGCCCATTTTTTTTATATGATTATCTGTTTTGTGTGTGTTGAGTTTGAGGAGTTCTTTATAGATCCTGGATATCAACCTTTTGTCTGTACTGTCATTTGCAAATATCTTCTCCCATTCCGTCGGTTGCCTCTTTGTTTTCTTGACTGTTTCCTTTGCTGTGCAGAAGATTTTGATTTTGATTGAAGTCCCAAAAGTTTATTTTCGCTTTTGTTTCCTTTGCCTTTGGAGACATATCTTGATTCTTTATATGGAAAACTCAAAAGACTCCACCCCCAAACTACTAGAACTCATACAGCAATTCAGTAACGTGGCAGGATACAAAGTCAATGTACAGAAATCAGTGGCTTTCTTATATTCTAACAATGAAAATACAGAAAAGGAAATTAGAGAATTGATTCCATTTACTATAGCACCAAGAACCATAAGATACCTGGGAATAAAACTAACCAAAGAGGTAAATGATCTGTACTCGAGGAACTACAGAACACTCATGAAAGAAATAGAAGAAGACACAAAAAGATGGAAGACCATTCCATGCTCTTGGATCAGAAGAATAAACATTGTTAAAATGTCTATATTGCCTAGAGCAATCTATACTTTTAATGCCATTCCGATCAAAATTTCACCGGTATTTTTCAAAGAGCTAGAGCAAATAATTCAGAAATTTGTATGGAACCAGAAGAGACCCCAAATCGCTAAGGAAATGTTGAAAAACAAAAATAAAACTGGAGGCATCACGTTACCTGATTTCAAGCTTTACTACAAAGCTGTGATCACCAAGACAGCATGGTACTGGCATAAAAACAGACACATAGACCAGTGGAACAGAGTAGAGAGCCCAGATATGGACCCTCAACTCTACGGTCAAATAATCTTCGACAAAACAGGAAAAAATATACAGTGGAAAAAAGACAGTCTCTTCAAATATGGTGCTGGGAAAACTGGACAGCTATATGTAGAAGAATGAAACTCGACCTTTCTCTTACACCGTACACAAAGATAAACTCAAAATGGATAAAAGACCTCAATGTGAGACAGGAATCCATCAGAATCCTAGAGGAGAACATAGGCAGTAATCTCTTCAATATCAGCCACAGCAACTTCTTTCAAGATATGTCTCCAAAGGCAAAGGAAACAAAAGCGAAAATAGTTTCAAAGACACCAGCTATTTTGCTAGAAGCTTTAGAAAGACTTGAGAGGGAGGTTAATGAGGCTGTTCAATAATTATTTTCAGTTCTCAAAGTTACAGAGAAGTGGACATTAAATGAAACATCTCCAGAGATTATAGAAATCCCTTTGTATCCAAGCACTGATCAAAATATACAAATGCTCTCATTTTCCTTAAAACTTCCTTAAAATTTCAGACAATGAAGCCCCAGATCCGATCAAACCAGTGGCTCCCAAACAAGTATAAAGTCTTTTGCATAGCTGAGCTTCCCCAGAGTTTCTGAAGTCCTAACTCAAGCATCCTTGGACCTCTGGTAGGGAGTAATCAGAAATGTAAGAGTACAGGCTTCAGTTCAGGCGAGAGCTTGGAATAATAGTAAGTATGGTGCATGCATATGCCAGCACTTCCTTATTGGAAACAGGTTAGAATACATATGAAAAGGTAAACAGAACAAAACTCACCATGGGGCCCCTGGGTGGCTCAGTCATTAATAGTCTCCCTTCTGCTCAGATCATGATCCCAGGGTCTTGGAATCAAGCCCCACATTGGGCTCCCTGCTCAGCGGGAAGCCTGCTTTCCCTCTCCCCCTCCCCCTGCTTGTGTTTCCTCTCTCACTGTCTCTCTGTCAAATAAATAAATAAATAAATAAATAAACTTTTAAAAAATTAAAAAACCAAAAAACTGTAAAGAAAAAAAAAGCCACCATGAAAACTGGGGTTGTGTGTCTCATATCCAAGGGTAGAAAAAATTATCCAACAAAATCAAATGAAAAATGTAATCTACATTTTCTTTTTCTGTTTGCGTCTTCTCTAGAAGTCTGTGTCCAATCATGGTCATTTATTTATTTGTTCAACAAATATATTGGCCCTATTTATTCAGTACTGTGGACAAAGCAGCAAAAAAAACACAAAAATCCCTCCACTCAAGTTGCTTACATTCCTGCAGTAGGAAGCAAACAAAAAACAAAAAAGTAATACAAATATATGTTGTGCTAGATTTGCAGCTAGTGCTGTAGAGAAAATGAAAGTAAGAAAAGGTTAGGATGTGCTCAGAGTGGGTTTTGTGATTTTAAAATGGTTGGTTCAAGACAGCCTCACGCTCATACTCTTGTGCAGCCCTCATGACCATCCATCACCAGAACTTGTTCATCTTCCTCAGCTGAAGCTTTGTACTCATTAAACAGTAACTCCCCATTCTTCCCTCCCCACAGCCCCTGACATCCACCATTCTACTTTGACTTTATTAATCTGACTACTCTAGATGCCTTCTAAGTGAAATCCTATAATACATCCTTTTGTGACTGTCTTACTTCACTTAGCGTAATGTTTTCAAGGTTCATCCATGTTGTAGCAGATGTCAGAATGTCCTTCCTGTCTAAGGATGAATAATATTACATTCTCTGTATGTCCTCCATCTTGTTTATCCATTTATCCACTGATAGGCATGTGGGTTGTTTCACCGATTAGCTATTGTGCAAAATGCTGTTATGAATATGGGTGTACAAATATCTTATGGAGTCCTTGCTTTCAAATACTTGGAATATATATCCAGAAGTAGGATTGCTAGATCACATGAAAGAAGTATATTTAATTTTTTAAGAAATCACCATCCTGTTTTCCACAGTGGCTGTACCATTTTACATTCCCACCATGAATGCACAACATGTGCTGGAGGGTATGTGGAGAAAGGGGAACCCTCTTACTCTGTTGGTGGGAATGCAAGTTGGTGCAGCCTCTTTGGAGAACAGTGTCGAGATTCCTCAAGAAATTAAAAATAGAACTTCCCTATGACCCTGCAATTGCACTACTGGGTATCTACCCCAAAGATACAGCTGTAGTGAAAAGAAGGGCCATTTGTATCCCAATGTTTATAGCAGCAATGGCCACGGTTACCAAACTGTGGAAAGAACCAAGATGCCCTTCAACGGACGAATGGATAAGGAAGATGTGGTCCATATACACTATGGAGTATTATGCCTCCATCAGAAAGGATGAATACCCAACTTTTGTAGCAACATGGACGGGACTGGAAGAGATTATGCCGAGTGAAATAAGTCAAGCAGAGAGAGTCAATTATCATATGGTTTCACTTATTTGTGGAGCATAAATAACATGGAGGACAAGGGGAGATGGAGAGGAGAAGGGAGTTGGGGGAAATTGGAAGGGGAGGTGAACCATGAGAGACTATGGACTCTGAAAAACAATCTGAAGGGTTTGAAGAGGTGGGGGGGTGGGAGGTTGGGGGAACCAGGTGGTGGGTATTAGAGAGGGC
>NW_022634370.1:0-3722 GCF_010015895.1 Lontra canadensis
GTGCAATAAGTCAAGCAGAGAGAGTCAATTATCATAGGGTTTCACTTACTTGTGGAGCATAAGGAATAACACGGAAGACATGGGAAAAGGAGAGGAGAAGTGACTTGGGGGAAAACGGAGGGGGAGACAAACCATGAAAGACTGTGGACTCTGAGAAACAAATTGAGGGTTTTGGAAGAGAGGGGCATGAGGGGTTGGGTGAGCCTGATGGTGGGTATTAAGGAAGGCATGTATTGCATGGAGCACTGGGTGTGGTGCATAAACAATGAATTTTGGAACACTGAAAAAAAATTAAATTTAATTTAAAAAAGAGTGTTTTCTAGTGTGAATTCATTTATGCAATAATAATAATGATAACACAAAACAGCTAAAAATATAGATAAGAAGGGACAATGCACAAACACAATGCTTTGGACTGGGTACAACAACTATCAAGATTCTCTCCTCACAAGATTTGTATTTTCCATCTACTAAAAGACATGATTTCCCAACGAAATTTTTTTTAGTGGTACCTAGACCCCCATCACCAAGACCAGTACTGCTTTATTGGCAAGAGATTAGTTATCCTAAGTAACAAATCATTTCATTTCTGAGAGACACACGGGCTGAAAACCAACATCAAGATGGATTTCCAAGTTTCAAGGTTGTATAATGGGAATTTTTATAAAACTTAGCCTTCAGCAAATTTTATTAAAAGTAAATCTTGGCAGCAGCAATACTCAGAGTTCTATAACTCTTGCTGGCTGTTCCTACTGGTTACCTCACTTTTCTGCTTGAATAGAATTAAAGATAAATTCTAAGATTTGTTTGGAAGCTAGGGAAACCTAATGAGTGATTTCATTTCTGGAATTTGTATTTTATTGGCCCCGTTTATGAATATCTGAATTCATTGTATTATTTGCTAACCACTGTGTATTTCCCAGAGATTGGCTGTAAACAGTTTAAACAGGGCTGTAGGAGCCAAATTCCTTCTCAAATAAACCAAACTTTGTTTTCTTGTGAATTTTTATACTTTCTCAAGATAAAATATTTTAACAAATAAAACAGTGGTTTCCTCATACTGTGTGAATAAGAAGAGTGATGTGGGAAAAGAAGAATGTTTTAGGTACAGAGCCTTTTGTAGGTCCAAGGTATCCTTTGAGAATCCATGGAATTGTGTAAATCTGCACTTTGTAAGACTAGATCTTTGTTTCCTCAGACTCTGAGCCCAATTAGCCTTTCGTGTGTCATCTCCTGGGACAGAAATACTAATAAATAAGGTCCCTTTGGATTCCTGAATTCTGACTCACATTCTGTCCTTGATAGCAGGCCTCAGTATTAAAGACAGAAACAAAATTGATCAGGAATTTTGTTCCACGGCTTACAGGAATTTGCTAGGTTAGTGAAAGTAACCAGCATTCCCTAACAGATGAAGTAGTCTGTCATAGAATCACTGATCTGAGTCAGTAGAAAATACGGTATATGAAGCATTTAACTTGGGTTAATAATTAATTTTACTTACAGGTTCACTTTAGAAAATTCCAACAGCACTATATGGTCCTAAAGATTGAGAGACTGCAATGATAAATCCAATGATTTTTCTTTTTACTATCATATTATGTGTCCCTTGTTGACAAAATTCATGAATACCCCACATAATATGATAGTAAAAAGAAAAATCATTGGATTTATCATTGCAGTCTCTCAATCTTTAGGACCATATAGTGCTGTTGGAATTTTCTAAAGTGAACCTGTAAGTAAAATTAATTATTAACCCAAGTTAAATGCTTCATATACCGTATTTTCTACTGACTCAGATCAGTGATTCTATGACAGACTACTTCATCTGTTAGGGAATGCTGGTTACTTTCACTAACCTAGCAAATTCCTGTAAGCCGTGGAACAAAATTCCTGATCAATTTTGTTTCTGTCTTTAATACTGAGGCCTGCTATCAAGGACAGAATGTGAGTCAGAATTCAGGAATCCAAAGGGACCTTATTTATTAGTATTTCTGTCCCAGGAGATGACACACGAAAGGCTAATTGGGCTCAGAGTCTGAGGAAACAAAGATCTAGTCTTACAAAGTGCAGATTTACACAATTCCATGGATTCTCAAAGGATACCTTGGACCTACAAAAGGCTCTGTACCTAAAACATTCTTCTTTTCCCACATCACTCTTCTTATTCACACAGTATGAGGAAACCACTGTTTTATTTGTTAAAATATTTTATCTTGAGAAAGTATAAAAATTCACAAGAAAACAAAGTTTGGTTTATTTGAGAAGGAATTTGGCTCCTACAGCCCTGTTTAAACTGTTTACAGCCAATCTCTGGGAAATACACAGTGGTTAGCAAATAATACAATGAATTCAGATATTCATAAACGGGGCCAATAAAATACAAATTCCAGAAATGAAATCACTCATTAGGTTTCCCTAGCTTCCAAACAAATCTTAGAATTTATCTTTAATTCTATTCAAGCAGAAAAGTGAGGTAACCAGTAGGAACAGCCAGCAAGAGTTATAGAACTCTGAGTATTGCTGCTGCCAAGATTTACTTTTAATAAAATTTGCTGAAGGCTAAGTTTTATAAAAATTCCCATTATACAACCTTGAAACTTGGAAATCCATCTTGATGTTGGTTTTCAGCCCGTGTGTCTCTCAGAAATGAAATGATTTGTTACTTAGGATAACTAATCTCTTGCCAATAAAGCAGTACTGGTCTTGGTGATGGGGGTCTAGGTACCACTAAAAAAAATTTCGTTGGGAAATCATGTCTTTTAGTAGATGGAAAATACAAATCTTGTGAGGAGAGAATCTTGATAGTTGTTGTACCCAGTCCAAAGCATTGTGTTTGTGCATTGTCCCTTCTTATCTATATTTTTAGCTGTTTTGTGTTATCATTATTATTATTGCATAAATGAATTCACACTAGAAAACACTCTTTTTTAAATTAAATTTAATTTTTTTTCAGTGTTCCAAAATTCATTGTTTATGCACCACACCCAGTGCTCCATGCAATACATGCCTTCCTTAATACCCACCATCAGGCTCACCCAACCCCTCATGCCCCTCTCTTCCAAAACCCTCAATTTGTTTCTCAGAGTCCACAGTCTTTCATGGTTTGTCTCCCCCTCCGTTTTCCCCCAAGTCACTTCTCCTCTCCTTTTCCCATGTCTTCCGTGTTATTCCTTATGCTCCACAAGTAAGTGAAACCCTATGATAATTGACTCTCTCTGCTTGACTTATTGCACTCAGCATAATCTCCTCCAGTACGGTCCATGTTGATACAAAAGTTGGCTATTCATCCTTTCTGATAGAGGCATAATACTCCATTGTATATATGAACCACATCTTCTTTATCCATTCATCTTTTGAAGGGCATCTTGGTTCTTTCCAGTTTGGCGACTGTGGCCATTGCTGCTATGAACACTGGGGTACAGATGACCCTTCTTTTCACTACATCTGCATCTTTGGGGTAAATACCCAGTAGTGCAATTGCAGGGTCATAGGGTAGCTCTATTTTTAATTTCTTAAGGAATCCCCACACTGTTTTCCAAAGTGGCTGCACCAACTTGCATTCCCACCAACAGTTTAAGAGGCTTCCCCTTTCTCCACATCCTCGCCAATACTTGTTGTTTACTGTCTTGTTGATTTTGGCCATTGTAACTGGTGTAAGGTGGTATCTCAGTGCCGTTTTGATTTGAATCTCCCTGATGCCTAATGATGGTGAACATTTTTTC
>NW_022634371.1:0-3720 GCF_010015895.1 Lontra canadensis
CCTTGGGCCGCTGCTGGGAGTGAGGATCGACAGGCGGCGGGACATGGCAGAGGCCCTTTCGAAGGGTGGGAAGCGCCGCAGCCTTTGGTCTTGGGGTCCGCCGGCCAGGCGGCGCCTCTGGCCCTCGGCTTCGGTGAAGCCTTCGTCTCTGGCCTCATCTTCGTCGACGTCCTCTTCAGCGCCCCTGGGACCTCGTGGGGGCGGTGCGCGGCGGCGGATGTAGAAGCCCCTGCGGAAGCGGGGGCGATTGGCAGCATAGCGGCTGCCCTGCACTGGGACACCTGCTGGCCCAGTCACGTTAGCGGCCTCGGTGCCCCGCTCACCCTGCACCACGTCGAACTCAACTGTCTCGCCGTCGCCCACACTGCGTTGGTATTTGTGAGGGTTGTTTCTGGTGATGGCTGTCTGGTGAACAAACACATCTTCCTGGGTATCGTGCCTGCTGATGAAACCGTACCCATTCTTCACGTTAAACCACTTGACAGAGCCTCGCACCCTCTTGGCGATGACCTTTTGGGGCACCTTTCCCTTGGCGCCTGCTGCCACGGTGGTCTTGGTAATTGCGTCTCTGCTGAGGTTGCCTGCGACTGGGGCCCGGGGAGGATCTCCGCTTTCCAAGGAAACCAGGAGTTTCTGCGTGCCTTGAGGGGAGACTGAGGCGGTCACCTCCGTCAGGGTGACCTCTCCCACCTCACTCATGAGGCTGTCCTTGCTCTCCTTTCTCGGAGAGCCTGAGGGAAATTTGGTCCTCAGTGATGGGGCGTATGGGGCTCGGTCTGGAGGCAGGAGCCTCGCTGTGGAAGGGAGGGTCCTGGGTCTGGGCCAAGGACTCTCTGGCTTAACTCTGAGACTCTTGGAAAGGCCTGTGGAGTCTCCTGGGGCAACGGGACAGCAGACCAAACAGTGGTTGCCACGGTAACGTCTCAGTGGGGTCCTAGAGGCTGCTTGAGCTGGGGGGTGGGGCAGATGTGCTCTGCCTTGAGCTCCAGGCGCCACGTCACAGCACCTCTCTGTCCCTCATGGAGGGGGGTGCATTTGAAGATCTAGGAAGTGGTCTACTTGAAGACTCTGTTGCTTGTTTGGGTGGATGGGAAGAGAGGACCCACCTTTCATCTCTCTCCCTTGGTTGGAGATAATCCCAGCCTTCTGAGAACACTCTCTACATACTCTCACAAAACCCTGCTCCTCTTCCAACTCCTTGTGCACTTTAGATGTGGGTGAGGCATTTTGTGTAACTTTAGACAAAATGACAATGACACAAAATTAAGACCCAATCAAAGAAGCCCACTCTGGGTTGTTTGGTTTTTGTTTGTTTGTTTTCCCTCGGAGAGACTGGGGAAGCCTGCCAGGGCTAGAATGCTAGTACTGAGAGGACACTAAATTAGTGCAGGTTTATCCAGGCTGGTGTTAGGGTTGTAGAGTAGTCAAGCTGAGTGGGAACACTTTTGTTAACTGGGACATTCTGAAAACCTTGTTGAGCTCTGTGTTCTTGCCCACATAAAGCAAATGATCAGGTGGAGTAAAATAGAACTGAGCAAATTTGTCTTCTGTCTTAACTGTAGATCCAGACTCCCCACCACTACCCCTGAATGGTTTATGACTCTGTGATCTTCAAACTAAATTGAGGTTCTGATTTAATTACATAGAAACCCTAAGAATTCAGACTAACTACAGTGTTAATACTGTGGTAAGGTACAGCTAGCTCTACTGAAATATAACCTTTCAGAAATGATGATAGGGCAGGCTAAAATAGTAGATGGCAACTGGTCAGAAAACTCAGTTTTCAATTATTAATAAGAAAAATGAAAATAAGCCAACTTGGCCTACCACTTTAGAGTTTACAGAAACCTCTCACATGTTGTGCATTTGATCCTTGCAACAACCCACTCTATAAGGAAGTGGGGCAGATGTTGTTTTTACTTCAGTTTGACAGATGAGGGAACTGGGGCCCAGAGATAGCAAGTTGCTTGCTTAAGGCCACATGTTTACTATGGGGTGAACCCTAAAATCTGATCTCAGACAGATTTCATTCCAAGTCCAGGTCTTTTTTCCGCCACACCTCACCGGCCTTCATGTATAGTTTTGTCACTTGTTTCATCTGATGTCAGAGAACAGGCACCCCTTTCAGAGAGTTCATACAACCCAGCAGAGAACCCAGGTTCCCCTGTGTTCAGGCTCCCAGGTCTGCCCCTCTTCAGGGGCAAAAAATTGCCTTCATATCAACTAATCAGCAGCCCCTGCTCCCACATGCAGTAACCTTCTGCCTGCAGCCAACTAGAAAACAAACCATACTATAGACTCAGGAGCCATTTCCTCACCATGCTGGTGTGATACCGTATGGAAGAAGGGATCCTCATTTTTATTTTACTATTTAAAAAACACCTCTTGGGGCGCCTGTGTGGCTCATTCTATCAAGTATCTGCCCTCAGCTCAGGTCATGATCCCAGGGTCCTGGGATCGAGCCCCATATCAGGCTCCTTGCTCAGTGGGAAGCCTGCCTCTCTTTCTCCCTCTGTCTGCCACTCTCCCTGCTTGTGTGCTCGCTCTCTCTCTCTCTCTCTCTCTCTCTCTCAAATAAGTGAATAAAAGATAATAAATAAGTAAAACTAAAGAAAAAAAAAACAACACTTCTTCAGACATCATCTCCTGTGGTTTTTACAAGCATGAGAGAGAAGCAGGCTACTGTCAGTATCCTCACATGACTGAGTAAGTCAGGGCACCAGGGCACAAAGCATCTAAATGACCTAACCAAGGCCACCCATGTAGTAAGTGCAGAACCAGGATAATACCTTTGGGGATCCAGGCCCTCTGGTTCTTAGTCCACGGTGTGCTCCACAGTGCCATGAGGCCAGATCTATGATATTGTCAACAGTTCTTTCTTTCATGTCCTGAGAGCTCTTCTTGATGCTTCCCATATTTGCCGTGCTTATTCCCATCTCTGTGCCCATGTTCAAGTTTTTGCTCATTCTCCTAAAAATATCTTCTCTCCTCTCCTTTCCTCTCCTCTGTCTGTATAAATCCTATGTGCTCTCTGAGTCACAGTTTTGCAATCCCCTCCCACTTTCTTTCCAAATGTACCAGTCCATGCCAATCTCTTTCTTCTTGGAAACCCAGTTACACTTACAGCCCAACAATTAATCACTAATCTACTTCTTCCGTAATGTGTTAAGTCTTTCTGTTTCACTAATATTCCCAACTAGATTCTCAGAGCACTAAAGCCCACTAAATAATGAACACTTTAGGGATACCTAGGTGGCTCAGTCAGTTGAGGGTCGGGCACATGATTTTGGCTCAGGTCATGATCTCGGGGTACAGAGATTGAGCTCCACGTCAGGCTCTGTGCTCAGCGGGGAGTCTGCTTGGGATTCTCTCTCTCCCCCTCCCTCTGACCTTGCCCCTGCCCGCTCGCTCTCGCTCTCTCTCTCTCAAATAAATAAATAAATCTTTAAAAAAGAGTGAACATATTAATTTTCTTCTCTTGATTTCCTCTCTCTGATCACTGTAGTGCCTAGAACAGTGCTGATGGTATAAAGAGCCTCCCCAAATATGTACTTGTGGATTAAATATATGCCCCCCTGCCCCACAAAGTGGCTACATCTGTGAATTTCTTACAGTCACTAGCAAAGCACCAGGCATGAAGATGCCAATGAGATTCACTGAGTCGGACTGAATACGCCCTCTTGAATTTCCCATTGTTGTTTGCATGATATACAGGAAAGT
>NW_022634372.1:0-3717 GCF_010015895.1 Lontra canadensis
GTTGAAACACATTGCTTGATTTCCGGCTCTACCCACCACCTTCTGGGGTTTTTTATTTTATGAAGTAGGTCTGGGGTAGGGCCTGTGACTTTGCATTTATTTCTTAGAAGTTACTAGGTGATGTTAGTGCTGCTAGTGCTGGTCTAGGGAGCACTGTTTGAGAACTATTGGTTAGATTACCTTAAATTTGAAAGAGAAGCCAGCCATGTTTCTAAATGAAACTGGAGATAGTTTTGATGTTACAGAAAATTGATGTCTCAGAGCGCCTGGGTGGCTCAGTGGTTAAGCCTCTGCTTTCGGCTCAGGTCATGATCTCAGGGTCCTGGGATCGAGTCCTGCATTGGGCTCTCTGCTCAGCGGAAAGCCTGCTTCCTCCTCCTCTCTCTCTCTCTCTGCCTACTTGTGATCTCTGTGAAATAAATAAAATAAAAAGAAAATTGATGTCTTGGCATTGCACAGGGAATTTAAGAGAAGTGCTCTCCATTCATGTTTTTATTTATTTATTTATTAAAAATTTTATTTTTCGGTGGAGGTGGGGGAGAGTGAGGAAGCAAATCAGGGAGAGCGGCAGGCAGAGGCAGAAGCATGCTCTCAGCTAAGTGGGAAGCCCCATGCAGGACTCGATCCTGGGACCCTGGGATCATGACTGGAGCATTAAGTCAGTTGCTTAAGTGCCTGAGCCACCAGGCATCCCTACATTCAGTTTTTTAACTTAGAGCTGGAATTAGAGGCGATTTCTGAAGAAGTAAATTGTGTGTAGTAGAAGAGCACTTATCAGTTGGGGAACATATCCACTGAATTTTTATCTCCCACATTGAAAAGTCAGATATTGTCTTGGGCTATTAATATGCGTGTTGGATTTCAGATACATGTAGTTTTAAAGGCTATTTCTTTGTAACGTATGTTAGAACAAGTTTGATAGTCAGTAAACTAACCTTTCAATAGAATGTTGGCCAAGGAATATGAATAGGTAGTTAATCAAAGAACAACAAAGTAAGTGAGGAAACCTGAGAAATAGATAACTTCTATTACTCCAATACAAAACAACATTTTTGGCAAGTCAGATTTTAAAGACTACAAAATTGTTAGTGTGTCTAGGAAGAAGAGGACATTGTAACAGAGCCTTGGTGGCTAAGATAAGCTGCTTTACATTTTCTGAAGGCCAGTTGGTAGCAATTCCTTTAAAAATATTTGTAGCTTGTGACCCAGCATTTTCACTAGGAGTTAGTGTACTCTGCACATACATTTTCTGTGTAAATACATTTGTCGCATCATTATTATAACAAAAAATAGCCAATGAACTCATTAAATGTTGGTAGTATGCTTCATGAGGGGCAGGTCTTTTGCTAAGGCCACAAGGGTCTGTGGCCCAAAAAGTGGAGTTTGGTAGTAATTCTTGCTGCAAGTTAAAAACAAACAAACAAAACAGCCTACATAGAGGTCAGGGAATTGATACAAAACTGTGCAATACTTACAAATATTTTGCAGCTCTTAAAAATGCCAGTTTTACTTGTCATACGGTAAAACTGGAAATGACCCAGATGTCCTTCAGTAGCTGAGTGGTACATCCGTCCCAGATGGAATACTTCTCAGCAATTAAGAAGGAACAAACTCTGGATGCATACGACAGCTGGTGTGGATTTCAAGGGCATGATGCTGAGTGAAAAAAGCCAATGTGTGCAGGTCACACACTGTAGGCAGCCACTCATGCTTTTGTTATCACAGAGTTAGATGAGCAGTCACTAAGGGTTAGGGCTGATGAGGTTGGGGGGGGTAGGTGGTTGTGACTGGAAAGGGGTACTGAGAGGGAAGGTTTTGTGTTGATGAAATCTGATCTTGATTGTGGTGGTTGTTACCTGAATCTGCACGTGATAAGGTTACCTAAAATGGTACACATGCGTCCCCATGTCAGTTTCTTGGTTTTGATGTACTGTAACCCAGAGGATGCAACCCCGTCTGGGAAATGGCGTGCAAATTATATGGGACGTCATACTGTTTTTGCAACACCCTGTGAATCTGTAATTATTTCAAAATAAGATGTGAAGTTTTAGAAAGCATATATAATAAAAGGAAATGTTCACAGTATTAGAATAAAACAAGTTTCAAAGTGATAAAACATGACCCCACTTTAATATTTCATAGCACTTAATTTAGTGTATTTACCTGGAAGTAATGAGTGATCAAAATATTCTGAGCAGTAGCATGGTGGATTCTTTTGGATTCTTTTGTGTGTATGTATGCTTCTCTATAATTTCTACAGTTTAGATGAGTTGATATCACTTCTGTAGCTTGTAAAGCAGTCTTCATAATAAGTTCCAAAAATCTAATTCTGGAATGTTGAAATTTAAAGAACATTTACATTGAGATTGTCAAGTTTTGTTTATATTGGTTACACCAAGTTAGCATTTAAATAGCTATTAGCTGAGACTGGAGAGTATATTTATCCTCTAAAACATGTTGTGTTTGTAAATGTAAAGCTGTTTTTTGCTCTTGGTATTACAAATGTCCTGTATGATGTTCTGACTTCCCAGTGTTGTCCAATGTAAGTATATACATTGCAGGCCACATGAAATTTTAAGCTTCATTAACCACAGTGAGCAAGTAAAAAGCAGCTGAAATGATTATTTTTAACGATTCTATTTTATTTTTTGTCAGAGAGAGAGGACGTTCTCTCGTGCCCGAGAACCCGTGAACCCGTGCACAAGCCGGGGGCAGGGGCACGCAGAGGAGACAGGGCAGGCAGAGATGAGAAGCAGGCTCCCTGGTAAGCAAAGAGCTGAATGTGGAATTTGATCCCAGGCCCCTGAGATCATGACCTGAGCTCAAGCTTAATTAACTGAGCCACCCAGGTGTCCTTTGGTGAAATCATTGTTAAGAAATTTAGTTTGTTTAATCAGTTATATCCATCATATTATCATTTCAATGTGTAATCAGTATAAAATTGCAGTGAGATATTGTACATTCTTTTTATCATACTGTAATAAAAATCATACTGATGTGGGAAACAGAGGCAGCAGAAAAATGATTAAATTTCCTTACCTCCTGACAAGCCCTTAAAACAGGCAGAGTGACTCTCCTCTAGAGACTCAACTACCCCCACCTTAAGGCTTTGCTAAGGGCAAAGGGCAGTCCTAGCCTGACCGACCCCCAACCCCTAACCAGGGCCCTGTAAGTACTTTAACAGTTCCTTGGAAACTTTGTCTCTAAACCTCCAAGATAGTGCTGACAGTCACTCCCAAGCATATGGCCTACTGATGGACATGTAAAGGGTCTCACTAAAAGATTTTACTACTGGTAATGAATAACCTTTTCCCCAAACAATAGCTAGCCCCTCGAGGTCCTAGAAACCTTGCTTCCAAAATTCCTTAGAGACTGACACCATCCCTAATCCCCTCCCCACCTTACAAGTATATGATAGACCACTCCTGACAACCCGGGGCAGCATCTCTTCCTGCCCACAGGTCCTGTCCCCGTGCTTCAATAAAGCACCATTTTGCACCAGAGAGGTCTCAGGAATTCTTTCTTGGTTGTCAGCTCCAGACCTCATCCCAGCGAACCTCACCTATGTTGTAGAAGTTCATCATTTGGAGCCCAACTAACTCACACCCGATTGTGTGTCTTTACATTTGGACTCTGAGCTTTGGTGCAAAATCGGTGAGTACTTTCTCGCTTCTTCCTTTACTCTCACTTCAGGGCTTTTCAAGGAGTATGGTCTTA
>NW_022634373.1:0-3714 GCF_010015895.1 Lontra canadensis
AAAAACACAGGGCCATAGATTCTTCTTTACCAACTCTGTACCCTCAACAGAAGGTGCTGAATGGAACACCTGACTGTTTTTAGCCATCAGTCTCTCTCTTGGATTAAATGAGGTCTCTGTTTCTTTGGTTTCTTGAGGTGTTCTAGTGAGGTTTGTTGCCTTCATATTGTGAAAAATTTAACACTTTTTAATATAGTTTAGTATAGTTTGAATACAGTTCAATATAGTTTGGATATAAATCTTGACTTCTCCTCCACTTGTCCTTTATGATAATATTTTCCTTCCAAGTGGCATTAAAAGAGTGAAATAAGTTGGGACGCCTGAGTGGCTCAGTTGGTTGGACGACTGCTTTCAGCTCAGGTCATGATCTCGGAGTCCTGGGATCGAGTCCCGCATCGGGCTCCCAGCTCCACGGGGAGTCTGCTTCTCCCTCTGACCTTCTCCTCGCTCATGCTCTCTCTCACTGCCTCTCTTTCAAATAAATAAATAAAATCTTAAAAAAAAAAAAAGAGTGAAATAAGTCAAGCAGAGAGAATCAATTATCATATGGTTTCACTTATTTGTGGAACATAACAAATAGCATGGAGGACATGGGGAGTTAGGAGAAGGCAGTTCAGGGAAATTGGAAGCGGGGGTGAACAATGAGAGACTATGGACTCTGAAAAACAATCTGAAGGGTTTGAAGAGGTGGGTGGGTGGGAGTTTGGGGGAACCAGGTGGTGGGTATTAGAGAGGGCACAGATTGCATGGAGCACTGGGTGTGGTACAAAACACAATGAATACTGTTATGTTGAAAATAAATTAAAAAATGATTTAAAAAATAAAGGAAATTTTATAATAGAGAATTTTATTATTTTAACACCTAAAAGAAAGCACATTTAATTTTTTCTTACTGTTTTGGATGTATAGTCTTGTGAATTGTGAATTGTTTCCTTTCTGGGGAGATTTTGGCTTTATCTGATATATATTCATATCATTTAATAGTGAACATGTCCTAGAAGACTCATAATATTTTCTCAGTGGTTGAACTCTCCATGCATACAATTTATTCCTAATCCAAATACTCCCAGACTGCATGTCCCATTTACTCACTGCAGTTGCCAACAGCAGACTTCGGCTATTTAATTTATGTTTTTTCAGAGAGAGGGGTGGAGCTTTTAGATCAGTCATTTAACAGTTAAAGGTGTAAGTTTAATTATTGATTTTTTGCAGTTTACATTACATTTAAGCTCAGTAACAACTTTGAGATTTGTGCCACGCAAAGCAAGAATGCTCTATGGCCTTGATTTAACCACCTCTGAACCAGGTGCTTATCTACACTATTAGCAAAAGTACTTTACAACACACAGCTAATCCCCAGAGTTACTTCTCTCCACTATCTCACCAAGGCACTCAAACCGAGGCAAGAGACAAATGGCAGTTAAGGGAAAGAGTATGGTGGGGGCAGATGGATTTCAGCACTCCAAAGAGAGACCTGAGTAACTCTTTAGCAAGGACAAGCATTTATTTAGAGCTCTTTCTTTTCCCTTGGTACCTCTTCACCCCCATGTTTGACCTGTTCTGAATAGTGAATTGACAGCTTTCACTACAATGGAACTCAATAATTTGGGATGGAATAAAATATCACTGTCTATGATTTTCATTTTAAAATTTTAGGGGTGCCTTGGTGGCTCAGTTGGCTAGGCAGCTGCCTTTGGCTCAGGTCATGACCTCAGGGTCCTGGGATGAAGTTCCATGTCAGGCTCCCTGCTCAGTGGGGAATCTGCTTCTCTCTCTCCCTCTCTTCCTCTGCTTCTCCCCCTGCCTCTCCCCTCACACTCATGCTTTCTCTCCCTCTAATGCTCCCTCTCTCTCAAGTAAGTAAAACATTTTAAAAAATAAGTAACATTTTAATTATTTTGCCCTTCTTATGAAATCCTTTGTTTATAAGACAATGCATATATGTTTCATATTAGTTTAAAATACTTTAAGTGACCTTGGAAGGTTGTCTCAATGTGGAAAGCAGAGCATCTATGCTTTTTTCTATTTGATACTGTTTCCTAGTAGGTACTCCATCAACAGCAATTGTTGATCAGATAACTGCGAGAAATGTACTTTATAAAATAACCCCTATAATACTCCATGGTATAGCTCTAATTAGCATAAAACATTGTGGGATAAATATTCCAGGAACGTAAACCAAATGCATCATTTTAAACTAAACAATGGCCCAGTCTGTCTATTCACCACCACTGAAAAGGATTCCTTAGGATTCATTTTGCCCAAGGTGGCAAGAGCTGCTCCCTCCAGCCTGAGAACACTGTAGGAGAGCTGTGCAGATGTAACATTGTCAGGACCAACTTTCCTGGATTTGCAGAGGTTGTTCCGCCTTCTTTCATGCGAGTAAGCATAGAGACAAACAGAAAACATTTACAGAAGTCAGAGATGATTACTAGAAACAAAGGAATGTAATTGAGTCATCATCCACAAGCACAGAGAAGCTAAAGTTTAAGTGACTTGCCCACAGTGCTCATTCACAGGAAATAGTCAAAATCTGTAGTCAAATGCTCTGCCACTGAGCTATACCCCCTCAAATAGTCAAAATCTGTAACCCGGTCTCGTGACTTACATCGTCCATGCTCTTACCCATCCACTACACATAACTCCTCTCCCTACATGAAGTCTATGACAGAGCATATAAAATGTGTGCCACAGATTCCATGGCCTAACAAAATGCTTTGTAAGATCATATAATGGGTGCATGTTACCCAATGGAAAACAACCTGAAATATGAGATATTTTTTAACACTGAAGCCATTTCAAACAGCTGCATATTAGCATGGAACTGTTTTCCTTCCTTTATAAATTATCTGGGAGGTGGACCAGTCAAATGGTCCTCATGTATATTCAGGAGAAGTCAACAAACATATTTACTTTCCTTGGCTGGTTCTTATTGTGTTATCTCTTATAGAGGTACATTCTTGAAAGAAAAATAATTATTTGGTTTTGCGATCTTTGTTAAAATCACTTGTAAACACTCTTCCATAATGGAAAAGAAGCAACCTTGAAATAAACTAAAACAGAGTTATTTTTCTTGACTGAAAGTACATGCCTAAAAAAGAATTTCAATTCACTTTCAACTATTAAGGATGCTATATTTTTTCAGTTTTATTGAGAAATAATTGACATACATTACTGTATAAGTTTAAGACCTACAATATGATGGTTTGACTTATACGTACCATGAAATGATAACCACAATAGGTTCAGCTAATGTCCGTCATCTCCTATAAAATAATAAAAAGAAAAGAAAGGGGGAAAGGGGATATTTATTTTATTTGTAGCATAGGATCTTTGGGGAAGAAAATAAATAACAATAAAAAACATTCTCTGAATTTCTAAGATCCTTATGATTGCTCCAAATTTATATTCTGAACTTATATAATACAGATTTTAATGTTAATTGAACCTGCTTTCCATTTTAAAACTCTTTGTCTCAGAAGCAAAATCCACCACAGGTAATGACTTCTAACTGTACTTTTTCATTTTCATTCATGTTTTGTAGTATCTAGGTTTTTTTGTTTGTTTGTTTGTTTGTTTCCTCAGTAAACTGGCAACAAATTATTATTTTGGACAATTCAAATCTTGGCAATTTAAAATTTTGCTATAGCATCCATCAATAATTCCATTGGCTGCTCAGAGGGAGTGTCATATTCTCCAACAGATCTTGAGCAG
>NW_022634374.1:0-3714 GCF_010015895.1 Lontra canadensis
CCTTGGGTAATGTAGTCATAGTTCTAGTGAGAGGGAAGCATTTTCTAGGCAATGGTTAGGTCTCAGTCCTTTAGTGTGTTTGTGCCTCTGGACTGTGAACTTCACAACTGATTCTGTTTTTTATTTTTTATTTTATTTTATTTTTTAACTCCAAAAAGGCTGAAGTTGGGTATTTTCCTCCTTAGGTCAGATAGGCTCAGAGAAAATCCCAGCAGGTTAGGCTCTGGTTAACTAGTTTTTCCCCAAAGACAGACCATGTTAAGAAGAGTAGAGTATTCTGGCATATTTCCAAATGACTCCTTTCCCCTCTCGCTGCCAGAAACATGAAGGGAATTTACGGTGATATTTCCTGTGAGCACCAGTCAAGCTCCTGACGGTAAGGTCACAAAAGTGTGGCAGTCCCCTATGACTGGTTTCCCCTAAAGCCTTTAATTCTCATATTTGTACAGGCCTAGCCTCCAGCAATTTACCATACACTCAGATTTTCTCACCCTATTATTGGTTCCTGGGGAGGTTTCTACTCCAGTATATTGTAATTCTTTATCTGTCGAATTTTGTTCGAAACAGTTTACCCCAAGACCTTAACCCCTTAAAGATCCAAAAAAAGTGTTGGTTTTTCAGTTTGTTCAGTTTTGTATCTGTTGTTAAGATAAAGTGGTGACCCTCTAATGTCCTTACTTACCAATCCAGAAACCATAACCACCCTTAATTTTTAAGCCTAAATAATTCTAATAAAACATACATTGCAATTGCAGGGTCATAGGGAAGCTCTATTTTTAATTTCTTGAGGAATCTCCACACTGTTCTCCAAAGTGGCTGCACCAACTTGCATTCCCACCAACAGTGGGAGAGGGTTCCCCTTTCTCCACATCCTCTCCAACACACATTGTTTCCTGTCTTGCTAATTTTGGCCATTCTAACTGGTGTAAGGTGATATCTCAATGTGGTTTTTATTTGAATCTCCCTGATGGCTAGTGATGATGAACATTTTTTCATGTGTCTGATAGCCATTTGTATGTCTTCATTGGAGAAGTGTCTGTTCATATCTTCTGCCCGTTTTTTGATAGGATTATCTGTTTTGTGTGTGTTGAGTTTGAGGAGTTCTTTATAGATCCTGGATATCAACCTTTTGTCGGAACTGTCATTTGCAAATATCTTCTCCCATTCCGTGGGCTGCCTCTTTGTTTTCTTGACTGTTTCCTTTGCTATGCAAAAGCTTTTGATTTTGATGAAGTCCCAAAAGTTTATTTTGGCTTTTGTTTCCTTTGCCTTTGGAGACATATCTTGAAAGAAGTTGCTGTGGCGGATATCGAAGAGGTTACTGCCTATGTTCTCCTCTAGGATTCTGATGGATTCTTGTCTCACGTTGAGATATTTTGTCCATTTTGAGGTTATCCTTGTGTATGGTGTAAGAGAATGGTCGAGTTTCATTCTTCTGCATATAGCTGTCCAGTTTTCCCAGCACCATTAATTGAAGAGACTGTCTTTTTTCCACTGTATATTTTTTCCTGTTTTGTCAAAGATTATTGGACCATAGAGTTGAGGGTCCATATCTGGGCTCTCTACTCTGTTCCACTGGTCTATGTGTCTGTTTTTATGCCACTACCATGCTGTCTTGGTGATCACGGCTTTGTAGTAAAGCTTGAAATCGGGTAACGTGATGCCCCCAGTTTTATTTTTGTTTTTCAACATTTCCTTAGCGACTTGGGGTCTCTTCTGATTCCATACAAATTTTAGGATTATTTGGGGATTATTTGCTCCAGCTCTTTGAAAAATAGGATTATTTGCTCCAGCTCTTTGAAAAATACCGGTGGAATCTTGATCGGAATGGCATTAAAAGTATAGATTGCTCTAGGCAGTATAGACATTTTAACAATGTTTATTCTTCTGATCCAAGAGCATGGAATGGTCTTCCATCTTTTTGTGTCTTCTTCAATTTCTTTCATGAGTGTTCCGTAGTTCCTCGAGGACAGATCCTTTACCTCTTTGGTTAGGTTTATTCCCAGGTATCTTGAACTACTGGGTATTTACCCCAAAGATACAGATGTAGTGAAAAGAAGGGCCATCTGTACCCCAATGTTTATAGCAGCAATGGCCATGGTTGCCAAACTGTGGAAGGAACCAAGATGCCCTTCAACGGACAAATGGATAAGGAAGATGTGGTCCATATATACTATGGAGTATTGTGCCTCCATCAGAAAGGATGAATACCCAACTTTTGTAGCAACATGGACGGGACTGGAAGAGATTATGCTGAGTGAAATAAGTCAAGCAGAGAGAGTCAATTATCATATGGTTTCACTTATTTTTGGAGCATAACAAATAGCATGGAGGACATGGGGAGTTAGGAGAAGGCATTTGGGTGAAATTGGAAGGGGAGGTGAACAATGAGAGACTGTGGGCTCTGAAAAACAATCTGAAGGGTTTGAAGAGGTGGGGGGGTGGGAGGTTGGGGGAACCAGGTGGTGGGTATTAGAGAGGGCACGGACTGCATGGAGCACTGGGTGTGATGCAAAAACAATGAATACTGTTATGCTGAAAATAAATTTTAAAAAAAGATTTTAAAAAATTTATCTATATATTTAAAAAAATTAACCAGAATAGTGGGAACGAGATAAAAATAAAAATTGTCCTAAGAAGTAGTGGTGGTTGTTCTCTTATAATATTTTTTTTTTTTCTTTCCTGGTTTGTTTTCTGGGGGAGGGGCCTGCCACTTGGGTTTTCAGTCAATGATGTTCCCTGAGTTAAGTCCTCCCACCCCCCTCAGGTGGGGGGGAGGGTCGTAAGGAAACCGGTTTTTTCAGGCTTTTGTTCTCTGGCCTTGACTGCTTTTGATGGGTTTTGTAGGTTTAGAGGAAAGCAAACTGCACCCCGACCTCCCTCTCAGAGAGAAGCCTCAGTCTGTTCCCCTCTGGGCTCTCCAGAGCACATAAATTCCCCCTTGGCTGCTGGCAGATCACGTTCCCATCCGTGGTCCCTCTGGACACAGAAACACCTTCTTGTACCCAAAACCAGACAGTGGCGGCTGTCTGGGCAGCTCCAGACCACCAGAGAGGTCCCAAGCAGTGATAGCACATTGAGATTTTCTTGCTGGCCCTGGCTGGGAGTTCTCAGACTTTCTGGGTCTGAGAGCGCTGGGCTGGAGCCAGCACACACCTCTCTCAGGGGAGGGTGTGTGGCACGACTCAGACTCTGGTCACGTGGCCTGTGTGCATGGAGAGTGCAAGAGGCTGTGGTTCTGCTGGCTGGAGCCTGCAGGCACCTCTCTCAGGTGGAGGTGTGGGACTTGACTCAGACTCTGATAGCACAGTGCGGCGTGCATGTGGAAAGTGCAAAAAGGCTGTGGTTCTGCCAGCTGGTTGGCGAGGCTCCCAGCCCCTCATGGGAGCTGCCACCCAGGCACTCAGGCACGCCTGAGGGTCAGGTACCAAGACCTGGTTTCTTTGCCGCACTCTCTCTGGCTCAGCGCCAGGGGTGGCTTTCCTGAGTCTGGGGACTTAAGCCCCTGTACCTAACTGCCCCCATTCCCACAATTTCCCCCCACAATCCTTTGCTCTTTTTGAGTGCTTTCAACCAGACTCCAAGTTAATGCTGGTCCCCAGTCACAGGGCACTCTAATATTGGGGTATTACTTTCCAATGGGTCGCTGCTGGTGGCTCCCTCCCCCTTTTGTTTATCTTCAGATATCACTCCAATGTTGCCACTCTGCTTTAC
>NW_022634375.1:0-3710 GCF_010015895.1 Lontra canadensis
GCTTCTCATTGTACAATGCATCACCTGTCACCATGTCCTACAACTGCGGCTCTGGAAACTTCTCCTCCTAGTCCCTTGGGGGATACCTGCGCTACCCAGAATCTTTCTGCAGCTCATCTTACCCCAGCAACCTGTTCTGCACCACTAACTTCCAGTATCCCAGCACATACCAGCTGGGCTCCTCCCTCTCCAGTGGTTGTCAAGAGACCTGCTGTGAGGGAGGGAGACAAGATGGTGGAGAAGTAGGAGGAGGCGCCGTTTCAACCTGTACCGCAAAGTGAGCTGATTACCTACCAAAGAACTCTGATCACCCATGAAATCAGCCTGAGATCAGAATTATACACGTCTGGATCTCTACGGGGCAGAAGGCACCAGTGGGCAGGTAAAGCGGAGTGGGAACGTTGGACTGATATTGAAAGATAAACAAAAGGGGGAGGGAGCCACAAGAGGTGACCCATTGGAAAGCAATACCCCAATATGAGAGTGCTCTGCGTCTGGGGACCAGCATCAACTTGGAGTCTGGTTGAAAGCACTCAAAAAGAACAAAGGATTGTGGGGGGAAATTGTGGGAAACAGGGTGGTTAGGGACAGGGGCCTAAGTACCCGGACCCAGGACAGCCACCCCTGGTGCTGAGCCAGAGAGAGTGTGGTGGAGAAACCAGGTCTTGGTCCCTGAGCCGCCAGCGTGGCTGAGAGCGCATGCGGTCCAGCTCCCGAGAGGAGCTGTGAGCCTCGCCAGCCGGCAGAAGCACAGCCTTTTTGCATTCCCCACGTGAGTGCCATGCCGTGCTAAAAGAGTCTGATTTGAGCCCCTCGCCCTCCCCTGAGAGAGGTGCACGCAGGTGCCAGCCCGGCGCTCTTGGACCCAGAAAGACCAGGCACTCCCAGCCCGGGCCAGCAGTAAAATCTCAGTGTGCAATCAATCCCTGCTTGGAACCTCTCTGGTGGTCCGGAGCTGCCCAGACAGCCGCCGATGTCATGGATTTGGGTACAAGCAGGAGTTACTGTGTCCCCGGGGACCACGACTCAGAATGTCCTCTGCCAGCAGCCGAGGGGGAACAGACTGAGAGGGAGGTCTGGGTGCAGTTTGCTTTCCTCTAAACCTCCAAAAACCATCAAAAGCTGTCAAGGCAAGAGAGAAAACAAAAAACAAAAAACGAACAAACAAACATAAAATCCTCCAGAGAACAAAAGCCTGAAAGACCGGTTTCCTCAGAGCCCACCCCCTTGAGGGGGCCTGGAGGACTTAACTCAGGGAACATTGCCTGAAAACCCCTGTGGCAGGCCCCTCCCCCAGAAAGCCAACCAGGAAAAAAAAAAAAAAAAGACAAGAGAACAACCACCACTACTTCATAGATACAACTTTTATTTTTTAATTTGTTCTCACTATTCTGGTTCATTTTTTTATATAGATAACTTTTAACCTATTTACCATCACAGTGAGATGTCCAGTACATCAAATTCCATAATGACCTTTTAACCTGAACTTTTTGATACATATACCCGTGTTTTTCTTTCGCTTTTCTATTTTTTTTAATTTTAGTTTAGTTTAGTTTAGTTTATTCTTTTTTTATTTTTATTTTTTAACATTCATAGAGAGTTAAACTTCAAGGTAATCCCCTTTCCCCAATCAATGCTACCCCTATAGGTAAACCAATTTTTAATCCCCCTTTATCTTAGGAAAGTTGAGTCCTTTAACAAAGATATCAAGATACATCCAGGAAGAATCAAAATAAACTTCCTTGCCCACACTGAGAATTTATAACCACTCTCCCATCTTTTTCTTCCACCAGTGTTTCTGTGTATTTGTGTTTGTCCTGATAGTATATATATCATATATTTTGGGTTTTGTTTGGCGAGGTTTTTATATATATATATATATATATATATATATATATATATATATATATATTCATATACATTTATCAGTCTTCTTGTTTGCCTGTTTTTGTTTGTATACATCATAAATCTTACCTTGGGACCCATTTGGGCTGAGCCTTCTCTTTTATCTTCCCCCCCCCCCCCCTCTCTCTTTTTCTTTTTTTTTTTTCTTTTCTTTTTTCTCTCTTTCTCTTTTCTTTCATTTGAGTGGGGACTCCTGATTGCTCAGAAGCATTCCAGGGTGCACCTTGACTGCACCATGGTTGATACATCCAGCTACATCCATTCAGCCATCTCTCACCAAAATGATTAGGAGAAGGAATGCCCAAAAGAAGAAAAATTCAGAGGATGGGCCTTCTGCAACAAATCTAATGGCTATCGACATAGACAATATGTCGGAAAGGGAATTCAGGCTAACAATTATCCAGGAAATAGCTAGGTTGGAGAAAGTCAGGGATGACAAAACGGAATTGATTAGGGCAGAACTGAAAGCCACCAGCGATGAGGTTCACAATGCTCTCAATGAGTTCCAATCTAATCTAAATTCTCTAAAAGCTAGGGTAACTGAGACAGAAGATAGAATTAGTGATCTGGAGGACAAACAGATAGAGAGAAAGGATCAGGAGGAAGCCTGGAACAAACAGCTTAGAAGCCACGAAAACAGAATCAGGGAAATAAATGATGCCATGAAATGTTCCAACATCAGAATTATTGGAATCCCTGAAGGTGAGGAGAAAGAAAGAAAGAAGTCTAGAGGATATAGTGGAACAAGTTCTCCATGAAAATTTCCCAATCTCGCGAATGGAACTAGAGTTCATGTACTAGAGGCAGAATGGTCTCCCCCCAAGATTATAGAGTCTCCAAAGTCCTCGAGACACCTAATAGTAAGAATGAAGAATTATAATTGTAGGCAGGCCCTCTTGAAGGCAGCTTGGACAAAGAAGCTCCTTATGTACAGAGGAAAGCCCATCAGAATAACATCAGACCTGTCCACAGAAACCTGGCAAGCCAGAAAGTGTTGGCAAGATATATTCATGGCACTAAATGGGAAGAACATGCAGCCAAGAATACTTCATCCAGCAAGACTGACATTCAAAATAGATGGAGAAATAAAGAGTTTCCAAGACCGGCAAGGTTTAAAAGAGTATGCGACCACTAAGCCGACACTGCAGGAAATATTAAGGGGGGGTTCTATAAAAGAGGAAAAATTCCAAGAATAGCATTGAAGAGAAATATAGAGACAATCTACAGAAAGAAAGACTTCAAAGGTAACACGATGTCCATAAAAACGTATCTATCAATAATCACTCTCAATGTAAATGGCCTAAATGTGCCCATAAAACAACACAGGGTTGTAGATTGGATAAAACGACAGGACCCATCCATATGTTGTCTTCAAGAGACCCATTTTGAACCTAAGGATACACCCAGACTGAAAGTGAAGGGATGGAAAAGCATCTTTTATGCCAATGGGCCTCAAAAGAAGGCCGGGGTAGCGATTCTCATATCAGATAAATTAGATTTTAAACTAAAGACTGTAGTCAGAGGTACAGAAGGACCCTACATAATTCTTAAAAGGACTATCCACCAAGATGATCTAACAATTGTAAATATCTATGCCCCCAATATGGGAGCAGCCAATTACATAAGAAAACTATTAATCAAGATAAAGAGTCATATTGCTATGAATACATTAATAGTAGGAGATCTTAACAAGCCTCTCCCAGTAATAGACAGATCATCCAAGCAGAAAATCAATAAAGAAACAAGAGAATTGAATGACACATTGGACCAGATGGGCCTCTTAGATATATACAGAACATTCCACC
>NW_022634376.1:0-3709 GCF_010015895.1 Lontra canadensis
GTCATGTTATGCCATAATGAAATGTAAACCTACACCCAGAATTTTAGAGGGTTTTGTGAGGTGTCCAAGAGCACACTAGGGTGAGAGTGAGCCCCAGTATGTGGCCCTGTGCTCATCCCCATAGGACACACTGTCCCCTGAACCACCTGGAGGACAGAGTGGGCAGGCTGGTGAGGAATGTGGAACTCCTCCTGTAATGCAGACAGGATGATTTTACTTCTACTCTATGTTGCCCTGAAATATAGAGAGCATAGGGTTTGTGCAGGTGTATTTTCTAACATTTCAATGTCTCTATGTTCCTCCCAAGTCATCTCTGGGATTATTTGTAAGAATTTTGGTGAGTGTGCTTGACACGGAATGAATGGCATACAGGCAGAGTGTGTGATAGGATAAACATGGGTGACAGAATCAACATTATCCAGAGTGAAAAAATCAATTCTCCATAAAACTTCCTGTATATTCTCTGGAATTCCTCCTTCCTCTTCCCTTCTTCACCCGTTGACACATAACTATGGGATTTTCTCATGTTAGTTAGACTAGTTTTAATTTTGAAGAATTTATATTGTATGTAATTTTATTTGTAGGATTTTTTTTTTTTTTGCTCTGCACAAATCCTTGAAAATTCAAGCATGTTGCTGTCTGTATCATAATCATTTATTTTAATGTTTGGCAGTTACCCAAGGAGTGAACATAGCATAATTTTAATTTATTGTATTTTTTTCTTTTTAAAATTATTTTTATTAACATTTATTATTTGCCCCAGGGCACCGTAGCACATACCCTCTCCAATGTCCGTAAGCCAACCACCCTCTCCCTACTCCCACACCCCCCAGGAACTCTCAGTTTGTTTTGTGTGATTAAGAGTCCCTTATGGTTTGTCTCCCTCCTCATCCCATGTTGTTTCATTTTTTCCCTCCCTACTCCCAACGACCCCCTGTCCTGTCTTTCACATTCCTCATATCAGGGAGATATATGATAATTGTCTTTCTCTGAGTGACTGATTTCACTCAGCATAATACCTTCTAGTTCCATCCACCTCATTGCAAATGGCAAGATTTCATTTCTTTTGATGGCTGCATAGTATTCTGTTGTGTATATATACCACATCATCTTTATCTATTCATCTGTTGATGGACATCTAGGTTCTTCCCATAGTTTGGCTATTGTGGACATTGCTGCTATAAATATTTGAGTGCCCATGCAGCTTCAGGTCATTGTATTTGTATCTTCAGGGTAAATACCCAGTAGTGTGATTGGTGAGTCATAGGGTAGTAGTACGATTGCTAGGTTGTAGTAGCTCTATTGCCAACTTTTTGAGAAACCTCCATGCTGTTTTCCAGAGTGGTTGCACAGCTTGCATTCCCACCAACAGTGTAGGAGGGTTCCCTTTTCTCTACATCCTTGCCAACATCTGTCGTTTCCTGACTTGTTAATTTTAGCCATTCTGACTAGTGTGAGGTGGTATCTCATTGTGGTTTTGATTTGTATTTCCCTGATGCCGAGTGATGTGGAGCACTTTGCCATTTGACTGTTGGCCATCTGGATGTCTTCTTTGCAGAAATGTCTGTTCATGTCTTCTGTCCATATCTTGATTGGATTATTTGTTCTTTAGGTGTTGAGCTTGATAACTTCTTTATAGATTTTGAATACTAGCCCTTTACCCACTATGTTATTTGTGAGTATCATCTCTCATTCTGTCAGTTGTCTCTTGGTTTTGTTAACTGTTTCCTTTGCTGTGCCAAAGTTTTGATCTTGATGAAATCCCAATAGCTCAGTTTTGCCCTTGCTTCCCTTGCCTTTGCCAATGTTTCTAGGATGACGTTGCTGTGGCTGAGGTTGAAGAGGTTGCTTCCTGTGTTCTCCTCAAGGATTTTGATGGATTTCTGTCTCACACTGAGGTTTTTCATCTTCTTTGAGACTATTTTTGTGTGTGGTGTAAGGAAATGGTCCAGTTTCATTCCTTTGTATGTGGCTGTCCCATTTTTGTATTTTAATTATTTATTTATTTAAAAAATTTCAATTTTATTTTATAGATTACATCTGTGGCAGAGAGTTTTACCTCTGGATCTTTCTTCTGCTTTGGCTTCCTCTCTCTAGTCATTTTGCCCAGAGAAGTGTGGATGAATGAGTGAACAAAAGCACAAATATGAACCCAAATGCAAGAAAAATACACAGTAGAGAAGTCTGAAGAGGTCAGAACCAAACAAGCAAAAATGCTGGGTGTGGAAGCGAGAATATAATCTTCCGGGTGGACAAAACAGGGGGATCCACTTGGTCCTGTGAATATTTTGTTCTGCATGTTAGAAGAAACTAAATCCAAAAATTGTAAGGAAAGAAAACCTTATATACATGCAAAATAATTGAATACAGTGAGAGTAAGCAAAAAATGAAGAATATTCATATAAAAAGTACATGTTCAAATTCTAGTTAAAAAAGACTTTAAAACAGAGTTGTTAAAATAACAAAGACATTGAAAAGAAAAAAAAGAGAAAAAAAAAGAAAATTTTAAACTGAAATAACAATGAATCATGAGAAACAACCTCACATTCTGTGTAGTATTTTCCCCTAGAGCTGGAGTTGTGCAGTGCTGAGTGTTCTGTACACGCGGTATTCCGTGTTATTCCAGCTGTTCTTCTGGGGGAGGGGCCTGATGCACTGATTCTCAGATATCTGTCAGTGGTGTTGTACCACCCATTGCCAGGGGTCGGGGTCAGTGTAAACTGTTTCTAGTTTTTCTATATGGCTTTTCTTCCCTGAAGGCTTTTGAGTCTCTTTAGAGGATGAGAATAAAAATAACCATATGATGCTCTCCAGCCCGGGAGCTGAATGATCCCAGCTCCTTTCTACAGTTAACACTCAGGAATAAGAGGTCTTCCCTTTTGTATGTGTCACTGTCTAGAATCATGTGATGTGCACCTGTACCAGTCCTCATGGGTAGGTGGAGGGTTGTGGCTTTCTGTCCTCAGTATTCCCCACGGAGTGTGGTCACCTGGTCATGTGCACTCCTGAGCCTCCCCTCCTGTGGGATGGCGGTGGGCCACCACTTTTTTTGGCGTTTGCAACATCCCTCCCCCACACTGAGATCTGTCACCCAGAGCAGGCAGGGCTCCGGGTTTATAACAAACTGAGCTGAGAGCCCCTCCCAAGTTCTCAGACCATAACCAGTTTCCCTGCTCCAATGATGAGGAACACTGAAGATTCAGGCATTCCCATTTTGTCTGTGTTTCTATGATCCTGAGACCACAAGTCCCACCTAAAATTCTGACACTCCTTCACCAAAGAGCACATTTCAAGCAGGAATTTCTCTCACTGGAGCAGATTTCTAAAGGTTCTGGCTTTGCTATCAGGGGCTATATCACTTATGTTGACTGGCTTTCTGAAGTTCCCTCCCCCATTGTTTATCTTCTGATATATCTCCTTTGTTTCACTTCTTGGCCATCCTTCCTTGAAAAAAGTGGTTCTTTTTCCATTTATAGAATTCCAGCATTTTTTTTCCGTACCTCTCAGTTTGAACTCATAGAAGTGCTGAGTGATTGGATAGTTATCTAGCTAAATTCAGGGAAGCAGATGAAATGAAGTCTCCAACTCTTTACCATCTTGCTTGATCAGTGAATTTAAGAAATCTTAGTTGTACATCATAATAGCTCAGTTAGAGTTTATTGAGGAGAAGAGTAAACATCACTCAAGAGCCTCACCTAATCCGCTGGAA
>NW_022634377.1:0-3706 GCF_010015895.1 Lontra canadensis
AGCTGTGATCACCAAGACAGCATGGTACTGGCATATAAACAGACACATAGACCAGTGGAACAGAGTAGAGAGCCCAGATATGAACCCTCAACTCTATGGGCAAATAATCTTTGACAGAGCAGGAAAAAGTATACAGTGGAAAAAAGACAGTCTCTTCAATAAATGGTGCTGGGAAAACTGGACAGCTATATGTAGAAGAATGAAACTCGACCATTCTCTTATACCGTACACAAAGATAATCTTGAAATGGATAAAAGACCTCAATGTGAGACAGGAATCCATCAGAATCCTAGAGGAGAACATAGGCAGTAACCTCTTCGATATCAGCCACAGCAACTTCTTTCAAGATATGTCTCCAAAGGCAAAGGGAAAAGAAGCGAAATGTATTTTTGAGACTTCATCAAGATCAAAAGCTTCTGCACAGCATAGGAAAGGGTCAACAAAACCAAGAGGCAACCCAGGAATGAGAGAAAATATTCTCAAATGACAGTACAGACACAAGGCTGATATCCAGGATCTATAAAGAACTTCTCAAACTCAACACACACAAAACAGATAATCATGTCAAAAAATGGGCAGAAGACATGAACAGACACTTCTCCAGTGGAGACATACAAATTGCTAACAGACATATAAAAAAATGTTCATCATCATTATTTGTGATGATGGGAAATTCAAATCAAAACCACATTGAGATACCACCTTACACCTTACACCTTACACCTTAGAATGGCCAAAATTAGCAAGACAGTGAACAACGTGTGTTGGAGAGGACGTGGCAAAAAGGGAGCCCTCTTACACGGTTGGTGGGAATGCAAGTTGGTGAAGCCACTTTAGAAAACAGTGTGGAGAAACCTTAGGAAATTAAAAATAGAGCTTCCCTATGACCCTGCAATTGCACTACTGGGTATTTACCCCAAAGATACAGATGTAGTGAAAAGAAGGGCCATCTGTACCCCAATGTTCATAGCAGCAATGGCCACAGTTGCCAAACTGTGGAAAGAACCAAGATGCCCTTCAACGGACGAATGGATAAGGAAGATGTGGTCCATATACACTATGGAGTATGATGCCTCCATCAGAAAGGACGAATACCCAACTTTTGTAGCAACATGGACAGGACTGGAAGAGATTATGCTGAGTGAAATAAGTCAAGCAGAGAGAGTCAATTATCATATGGTTTCACCTACTTGTGGAGCATAAGAAATAACACAGAGGACATGGGGAGATGGCGAGGAGAAGGGAATTGGGGAAATTGGAGGGGGAGGAAAACCATGAGAGACTGTGGGGTCTGAGAAAGAAACTGAGTGTTTTGGTGGGGTGAGGGGTGGGAGTTTCGGTGAGCCTGGTTTGGGATATTACGGAGGGCATGTACTGCATGGAGTATTGGGTGCGGTGCATAAGCAATGAATTGTGGAACACTGAAAAAGAATAAAATAATGTATGCATAAACATACAAATAAGTAAGTAAGTAAGTAAGTAAGTAAATAAATAAATAAATAAATAAATACGGGAAATTATTACCAGCGATCTTATGTCAACGATTTAAGCATCCTGGAAAAATGGACACCTTCCTTGAAAGTTACAAACTACCAGATTGAAATAGGAAGAAACATACAATCTGAATATACAAATAACCATCAAGGAAATTGATGCCCTAATCAACTGGTGTAGTAGGACCATCTGGGGGTGCTCACAAACACCAGGGGTTCTCAGGAAGCATGGAGCCCATGGTCCAGGGCAATGATTGGTTGAAGGATGTCTTCTCTCAAGGGTTTTCAGCTCCATGCTCTGCGAACTTTTTCCTGACACAAACACAGTGATTTGGAAAAATTGGTGAAACACAGAAGTGTCTTCCTTTCTTGGAATCGATCATCATACGAAAATTCAAAAATTTGCAAAGTGCAAAGTAATTTGGAAAACTTTAACTGTATGATCTTGACAATAATTTTGAGATTAGAAACACAATAATCTCCATTTTATAGATGAGTTTCCCTAAATAACAGCATCCATTGTGTTCTCAGTGATTCTGAGTTTTATTGTTTACTAATTATTCTACCATTTTATTTTTATTGAGACTATCCACGGATGAGTATGGAAAGATCAATTGTAAATGTTCCTTTTGGTTGTTGAAAACCCGCAGTGTTTCCATCATCTCTGTGATTCTCCGTCTAGGATTCTCAGTGTCTCCATGTTTCTGAGACAGAAAAAGGTGGTATTGACCCATTAGTCTATTTGGGAATCATGAATCTCAGGAAGACTGCAAACTTCACTACATATGGCCAATCCTGACCTGGAGGTGGTACAGGGGAATTGGCAGGTCCCATGGTGGGGATCTCAGGCCCAGACACAGGCTCACTCTCACCTGTTGTGTGCTCTTGGATATTCAGAAAGCCCACCTGTTATCTGGTGCGTAACGATCCACCTGTATAAGTGGTGATAAATTGTCACCTTACTCACATGATTGGAGGATGTAAGTGGAAATAAAAAATATAATGGTTGTTATGTAATGACAATATCAAAATGAGAAAGAACAATGTTGTGGAAGATATCATGTCTATAAAATTCTGCCAGGATCCTCCCACCTGCTTGGAATGTCTGACATCTTGAGGATGCTACCTGCCAAATTTCCTTTATAGTGAGAGGACATGCAAATGGGACCCTCCCTCTTATAATTAAAATAGCCCAGGCCAGATCATGCAGCTGGGAGAGGAGCCCCAGCCCTGGTATTCTCAGGTGTTCCATTCACTGATAAGGACAGAACACAGAAAACTCACTATGGAGCTTGTGCTCAGCTGGGTTTTCCTTGTTGCAGTTTTAAAAGGTAATTTGTGGAGAACAAGAGACATTGAGTATGAGAATGGATAGGAATGGAGATAACCATGACAGTTTCCTGACTAAGATGTCTTGTGTCTGCAGGTACCCAGTGTGAGATGCAGTTGGTGGAGTCTGGGGGAGACCTGGTGAAGCCTGGGGGGTCCCTGAGACTCTCCTGTGCAGCCTCTGGTTTCTCCTTCAGTGGCTATGGAATGGGCTGGGTCCGCCAGCCACCGGGGAAGGGGCTAGAGTTGGTCTCAAATATTGATGCTGGTGGAGGTAGCACAAGCTACACAGACTCTGTGAAGGGCCGATTCACCATCTCCAGGGACAATGCAAAGAACATGCTGTATCTGCAGATGAACAGCCTAAGAACCGAGGACACGGCTGTGTATTTCTGTGCAAAAGGCACTGTGAAGGGACTTCAATGTGAGCCCAGACACAAACCTCATGGTATGACGGGATCTGATCACCAGGGGGTGCACACTACTCACCCTTTCTTTTTTAAGCCCCAGAAGCAGCTGCAGATGGAGGTTATGGGCAGGTTTCCTGTCAGGGTCTGGTGTTTCTTCTCTATTTACAACTTTTCCCCCAGGGAACATCCCTGGGCATGTGATTCCATGCTTACCCCTTCCCTCTCTGACTTAAAAAATTAAAAGTTGGAGAACAACTGTATTAACAAGAACAAAAGTCTGTGTCACTTGCACTTGCTTGTTCCTGTCCCCCTAAATATCAATGATTTTCAAACATCTCCATGCTCCTGCATTGGAAGAACAAACATTGTGAAAATGTCTATGCTACCTAAAGCAATCTACACATTTAATGCAATTCCTATCAAAGTACCATCCATTTTTTTCAAAGAAATGGAACAAATAATCCTAAAATTTAT
>NW_022634378.1:0-3705 GCF_010015895.1 Lontra canadensis
TTCCTGTCTCTTGGCGTGTTCACCCACTCTGCGCTCAGTGACTCACGCGTTCTGACTCTCATAGGCGCTGCTGCCAGGAGCAGTCCTGCATCGGTCATCTTGCACGAGATGGCGGTGTCTCTGATGTCTCCTGGGGTGACATGTTGGATTATAGGCCATGCAGGCTCGCCTGCTCACTGGCTAATGGCCGTGGTGTTCTGAAGGACACATACCAGTTCACACTTGCCCCGAGACCGCATGGAGGTTCCTTCGGCCCATGCTTTGCCCGGGACTCGGTACTGTAGGGCTCCTCAGTCGCTGACAGTGCTCTGCCCCGTGTCTGCTACTCTCAGGTATCAGGTCGACAAAACTGTATCTCATGTGGGCTCCACTTGCTTTTCCTGCCTGCTGAGGACCTTTGGCCCCTGCTCATATGATCTCAGTCAGTCTGTATTTTCTCCTTGGAGTGTAGTTTCATGATAAATAGCTATTTCTCTATTATCTCGCTTGGTGTAGTCCTTACACTTACCTATCATCGGTTATAGGTGCTGCAGCTATAATACTACTTTTCAGTATTGTTTTTTCACTTATTTAAAGTATGTTTTCTTGAATAGAGCTGCTTATTTTAGTGTAATGTTCTTACATAATAATGATTTTGTCTTGTGTAAAAATCTTGCTTTATTCCCCAACATCAGGAACATAGTCTTGTTTATCTGGATATTTAACTCCTTTTGATCTGAGGTCGAATTTGAATGTAGTGTGAAATCGGAATGCAGTTTGCCAGGGTGACATCAGTTTTCCTAGCTCCGTTTACTGTGTTTTCTCTATTTTTACCACTGAGCTGTCTGCCTCCTCTACCATCCACCAGAGTCCTGTGTGTGTGTGTTTTCTGAGCTCTCTGTTCTTTTTCTCTTGTCCATTTGTCTTCTCTCTGTGCCAATACCACCGTGTCTGAGAGTCTGTTTTTCCATCACAGTACTCTCATCTGAGGCAGTAGGTATCCTTCTCCTTACTCTTGCCTGTTTGATCTTTCCTATAAGTCCTACCATCGAACTATGAAGTTCCTTGATGACCCAGTTGCCATTTTATAGGGAATTGTACTGAATTTTTTTTCTTCACTTGGGTAGCATTGTCAGTTTTATATTATTAAGTGACCCCCCCCCACGCCGGCCCAGGTTTTGTTGAGTAATTATGGACATACAGGTTTCCCCACTATGCAAAATTAGAGTGTTCCTGGGAAACTTCTCATGACATAAAGTGTGGAAGAAATTACCATTGATTTATATGGAGAATATTTTCACCATGAATGTCTTCAAGTACAGCATTACTGTGTTCTCATGTAGATCACATGTATTTTGCAAGTCTGTTCACCATACTGTTCCTCGGGCAAACGAGACTCGTGTCCAGCCCAGTCCTGCTCACTTCCTGCCTTACGAGCCTTGTCCTGGGAGGCCTCACTGTCACCCCTGTCAGAAACTTGGGAATCCTGTTTCCTTTTCTCCTCCCTTTCCCTGGATCCTCATCAGTACCGTCTTTGTGCATTTAGTCCCTTTGTACATTCTGTCTCCTAAGGCTACTGTGGCCTTTGTACTTTCTCTTTTGTGGTGAGTCCCATGATGCCAGTAGGACTCACATCATGGGCACCTCCTGTGCAAGGGAAAACTCCCTTGGATCTCTTGTTGTACGCAGCCAGCCAAGCTCAAGGCTAAGAACACAGAACTCCTAAGAGTGCCACATCGGCCCAAGTCATCTGAAGCCACTGGAAGTTCAGAGATTTCCCAGAACTACCTTCAGGCTTAATGAGCTGATAGACTCAATAAACTTCCTAAAAACTGTTACACTGTCCTCTCAGTCATGTTTGTTACAGACAAAGGTACAGCTTGGAAGAGGAGCCAGAAGTGTTCCAAATACTGAACTCCTGCGTCTTCAGTGACTTGTTACCTCCTTGGATCCATATGTGACAATAGGTCCATGGATATTGCCAACCCAGGAAATTGGCCGAAGCCTCAATATCCAGATTTTTATTGAGCCTTCATTACCGAAGTGTGTTTGATTGAGTCATTGCCCATGGGACTCAAGTCTCTAGCCCTTTGTTCCTTTCCAGAGGTCCAGCTGATACCTGGTGACTCAAAGCTTCAATTTTCTAATTATATGGTTGATTTTTCCGATGCGGCCAGACCTTACCCTGTGAGTCATCTCTTTGGTATAAATGATGGGCCCACGATGAGTTATATATCGTCATAAAGTATCAGGTGCATTCCTAGGCACCCACCATGAATGACAAAGAGAGGTCTGTCACTCTGGAACTACACAGCATTGAGAGGTTACCTCCTTGGAGCTGGGACAAAGACCATACTTCTTTTGGGGGAAAGTTAACTTTACATTACATACTTTCTATCTTCTATCAGGGCTCCATTAGGTGCCTTTCTTAGTGTTCTTAACAGCAACGTCCTCGCTTAGACAAAACCAAACATACAACATTCTTATTAGTCTTTCCGGCTGCATCCAGTACAGAATTGCAGCGGTGTGTCCACTCCAGACCCCTGTCTCCTATCTAGCTTTTCCTGGGTCTCCCTTTCATGGTGTCAACAGTCTAATATCTGGGGGTGGGGGGGGAAGAAATTGCAATCCCGAGATTCAGAGGTAATAAAACATAACAAAGATGGGCACTATTTTCATCTTCATTCTTTTCACTGAAATGCTGATGATATATTTTCTGAGTTGTCATTACTAATAGGCCTTTCTGTATATTGGGTTTCTTTCAGATGACAAGGGAAAACCCACGACTACAGAACTTTCCAGTTGTGCACCAGCCCTGTCTGGGGGGGCCTTGTTCCAGGAGCTAAGACAGGGAGACCCAGGGAACTTCCAGCTGGGCCAAACCAAGGATCAGAGTGGGTCATCAGAAATGCAGGAAGGACACTTGAGACCAGGCTTAGAACCCAGGAGAGAGAAGCTCCCTGAGAAAACAAGCCCTGAGCTTGGTGGTTTAGGGGCAGCTGATGGCGTGTGTTCACAGACGGCACAGGAGCTGACCCATCCAGGAGGTGCTGTCCATGACCGTGACTCGTGTGGATCAGGTAAAGATCCCGTGATTCAGGAAGAGGAAAATACCTTTAAGTGCAATGAATGTGGGAAAACTTTTAATAAAAAGCACCTTCTTGCTGGACATGAGAAGATTCACTCTGGAGTGAAGCCCTATGAATGCACCGAGTGTGGGAAAACATTTATTAAGAGCACACACCTCCTGCAGCACCACATGATCCACACGGGGGAGCGGCCCTACGAGTGCGTGGAGTGCGGGAAGGCCTTCAACCGCAAGTCCTACCTTACCCAGCACCAGCGGATCCACAGTGGAGAGAAGCCTTATAAGTGCAGCGAATGTGGGAAGGCCTTCACCCACCGCTCCAATTTCGTCTTGCATAAGAGGAGACACACTGGTGAGAAAACCTTTGTGTGCAAAGAATGTGGGCAAGTCTTTCGACATAGGCCAGGATTCCTTCGACATCACATCATCCACAGTGGCGAGAATCCCTACGAATGCTTCGAGTGTGGCAAGGTCTTCAAACACAAGTCCTACCTCGTGTGGCACCAGCAGACTCACACTGGGGAGAAGCCCTATGAGTGCAGTGAGTGTGGGAAAGCCTTCTGTGAGAGTGCGGCCCTCATTCACCACTATGTCATCCACACTGGGGAGAAGCCCTTTGAGTGCCTGGAGTGCGGGAA
>NW_022634379.1:0-226 GCF_010015895.1 Lontra canadensis
CATAGTTTGGCTATTGTAGACATTGCTGCTATAAACATTCGGGTGCATGTGCCCCTTCGGATCACTACGTTTGTATCTTTGGGGTAAATACCCAGCAGTGCAATTGCTGGGTCATAGGGTAGTTCTATTTTCAACATTTTGAGGAACCTCCATGCTGTTTTCCAGAGTGGTTACATCAACTTGCATTCCCACCAACAGTTTAGGAGGGCTCCCCTTTCTCCACGTC
>NW_022634379.1:326-3705 GCF_010015895.1 Lontra canadensis
CTTGCATTCCCACCAACAGTTTAGGAGGGCTCCCCTTTCTCCACGTCCTTGCCAACATCTGTCATTTCCTGACTTGTTAATTTTAGCCATTCTGACTGGTATGAGGTGATATCTCATTGTGGTTTTGATTTGTATTTCCCTGATGCCGAGTGATGTGGAGCACTTTTTCATGTGTCTTTTGGCCATCTGGATGTCTTCTTTGCAGAAATGTTTGTTCATGTCCTCTGACCATTTCTTGATTGGATTATTTGTTCTTTGGGTGTTGAGTTTGATAAGTTCTTTATAGATTTTGGATACTAGCCCTTTATCTGATATGCCATTTGCAAATTACTTCTCCCATTCTGTCGGTTGTCTTTGGTTTTGTTAACTGTTTTCTTTGCTGTGCAAAAGCTTTTGATCTTGATGAAGTCCCAATAGTTCATTTTTGCCCTTGCTTCCTTGCCCTAAGAGATGTTCCTAGGAAGAAGTTGCTGCGGCTGAGGTCAAAGAGGTTGCTGCCTGTGTTCTCCTCAAGGATTTTGATGGATTCCTTTCTCACATTGAGGTCCTTCATCCATTTTGAGTCTATTTTTGTGTGTGGTGTAAAGAAATGGCCCAGTTTCATTCTTCTGCATGTGGCTGTCCAATTTTCCCAACACCATTTGTTGAAGAGACTGTCTTTTTTCCATTGGACATTCTTTCCTGCTTTGTTGAAGATTAGTTGACCATAGAGTTGAGGGTCTATTTCTGGGCTCTCTATTCTGTTCCATTGATCTATGTGTCTGTTTTTGTGCCAGTATCATACTGTCTTGATGATGACAGCTTTGTAATAGAGCTTGTAGTCTGGAATTGTGATGCCACCAACTTTGGTTTTTTTTTCAATATTCCTCTGGCTATTCGAGGTCTTTTTTGGTTCCATATAAATTTTAGGATTATTTGTTCCATTTCTTTGAAAAAAATGGATGGGATTTTGATAGGGATTGCATTAAATGTGTAGATTGCTTTAGGTAGCATAGACATTTTCACAATATTTGTTCTTCCAATCCAGGAGCATGGAACATTTTTCCATTTCTTTGTGTCTTCCTCAATTTCTTTCATGAGTACTTTATAGTTTTCTGAGTATAGATTCTTTGCCTCTTTGGTTAGGTTTATTCCTAGGTATCTTATGGTTTTGGGTGCAATTGTAAATGGGATTGACTCCTTAATTTCTCTTTCTTCTTTCTTGTTGTTGGTGTAAAGAAATGCAACTGATGTCTGTACATTGATTTTATATCCTGACACTTTACTGAATTCCTGTACAAGTTCTAGCAGATTTAGAGTGGAGTCTTTTGGGTTTTCCACACAAAGTATCATATCATCTGCGAAGAGTGATAGTTTGACTTCTTCTTTGCTGATTCAGATGCCTTTAATTTCTTTTTGTTGTCTGATTGCTGAGGCTAGGACTTCTAGTACTATGTTGAACAGCAGTGGTGATAATGGACATCCCTGCTGTGTTCCTGACCTTAGCGGAAGAGCTCTCAGTTTTTCTCCATTGAGACCTGACTGATATTCTATTGTGTATATATATATCATATTGTTCTTGTCCATTCAGCTGTCATATGACACTTGGGTTGTTTCTATATTTTGATCTTTTTTCTTTTCTAATATCTGCATTCAATGTTACACATTCCCCTGTAAACATTGCTTTCACTGCATCCCACAGATTTTGAAAAGTTGTATTTTCATTTAGCTCAAAATATTTAAAAATTTCTCCTGAGATTTCTTCTTTGACCCATGTGTTATTTAGAAGTGTACTGTTTAATCTCGGTGTTTTGGTTTCTTCAGGCTACCTTTTATTGATTTCTATTTTAATTTTATTATGGTCTGAGAACAGAAATTGTGTCATTTTTATTCTTTTAAATTTGCTAAGTTGTGTTTTATAGTCCAGAATGTGGTCTATCTTGGTGAGTGTTCCATGTGAGCTTGAGAAGAATTTCTAATCTGTTTTTGGATGAAGTAGTCTATACACTTAAATTATATCAATTTGTTTGTTGATACGAAGTTCAACTTTGATCCTTCTGGTTTTCTGCCTGCTGGATCTGTCCATTTCTGATGGAGGGATATTAAAGCCTCCAAATGTAATAGTAGATTGTCTATTTATTTTTGCAGTTGTTAGTTTTTGCCTCTTCTATTTTGGTACTCTTTAGGCATATACACATTAAGACATTGTTATGTCTTCTTGGAGTATTCACTTCTTTATCATTATGTATGCCCCACTTTGTCCTCAGTAGCTTTTCTTTCTCTGAAATCTACTCTGTTTAAAATAAATATAGTGATTCATACTTCATTTTGATTAGTGTTAGAACAGTATATCCTTTTCCATCCCTTCACTTTTAATCAGTATGTGTTTTTATATTTAAAGTGAGTTTCTTGTAGACAACATGTAATTGGGTCTTATAATTTTGGATCCACTCTGATAATCTACCTTTTGGTTGTTGTATTTTAGACTCCTGATGTTTGAGGTGATTATTGATATAATTGGGATTAATATGTACCATAATTTTTTGTTCTTTTCTGTTTGCTGCCTTTGTACCTCTTTTTTGTCTTCCACTCTTTTTTTGCTATTTGTGGTCTTAACTGTACATTTTATGATTCCATTTTCTTTACTTTCTTAGCATTTCAAATGTATTTTTTAAAAAACTTTTTTAGTGCTAGTCCTGGAATTCACAGTGTATCTGCAGTAAACCAAGTTTGCTTTCAAATAACAACACTTCATGGGTAGTGCTTGTACCTTATAACAACAAAACAGTCCTGATTCTTCTCTCCTGTCACTTATATCATCGCTGTCATTCATTTTACTAATACCTAAGCATACATAATCAAAAACATTGTTGCTGTTATTATTTTGAACAAATGGTTATTTTATCAATTTAGAATCAGAAATATTTTATTTACTATTACTTATTCCTTCTCTGATTCTCTTCCTTTTATTAGGTACATCAGAGTTTCTGACATATATTGTTTTCCTTTCTCTGAAAAAATTTTTTTAACATTTCTTTTATTTTTATTTTTTTAAATTTTATTTTTTATTTTATGATATATTTTTTCCCCAGGGGTACAGGTCTGTGAATCACCAGGTTTACACACTTCACAGCACTCACCATAGCACATACCCTCCCCAATGTCCATAACCCCAACCCCCCTCCCCCCAAGCAACCCTCAGTTTGTTTTGTGAGATTAAGAGTCACTTATGGTTTATCTCCCTCCCCATCCCATCTTGCTTCATTTACTCTTCTCCTACCCCCTTAACCCCCGATGTTGCATCTCCTCTCCCTCATATCAGGGAGATCATATGATAGTTGTCTTTCTCCGACTGACTTATTTCGCTAAGCATGATACCCTCTAGTTCCATCCACGTCGT
>NW_022634380.1:0-226 GCF_010015895.1 Lontra canadensis
CATAGTTTGGCTATTGTAGACATTGCTGCTATAAACATTCGGGTGCATGTGCCCCTTCGGATCACTACGTTTGTATCTTTGGGGTAAATACCCAGCAGTGCAATTGCTGGGTCATAGGGTAGTTCTATTTTCAACATTTTGAGGAACCTCCATGCTGTTTTCCAGAGTGGTTACATCAACTTGCATTCCCACCAACAGTTTAGGAGGGCTCCCCTTTCTCCACGTC
>NW_022634380.1:326-3705 GCF_010015895.1 Lontra canadensis
CTTGCATTCCCACCAACAGTTTAGGAGGGCTCCCCTTTCTCCACGTCCTTGCCAACATCTGTCATTTCCTGACTTGTTAATTTTAGCCATTCTGACTGGTATGAGGTGATATCTCATTGTGGTTTTGATTTGTATTTCCCTGATGCCGAGTGATGTGGAGCACTTTTTCATGTGTCTTTTGGCCATCTGGATGTCTTCTTTGCAGAAATGTTTGTTCATGTCCTCTGACCATTTCTTGATTGGATTATTTGTTCTTTGGGTGTTGAGTTTGATAAGTTCTTTATAGATTTTGGATACTAGCCCTTTATCTGATATGCCATTTGCAAATTACTTCTCCCATTCTGTCGGTTGTCTTTGGTTTTGTTAACTGTTTTCTTTGCTGTGCAAAAGCTTTTGATCTTGATGAAGTCCCAATAGTTCATTTTTGCCCTTGCTTCCTTGCCCTAAGAGATGTTCCTAGGAAGAAGTTGCTGCGGCTGAGGTCAAAGAGGTTGCTGCCTGTGTTCTCCTCAAGGATTTTGATGGATTCCTTTCTCACATTGAGGTCCTTCATCCATTTTGAGTCTATTTTTGTGTGTGGTGTAAAGAAATGGCCCAGTTTCATTCTTCTGCATGTGGCTGTCCAATTTTCCCAACACCATTTGTTGAAGAGACTGTCTTTTTTCCATTGGACATTCTTTCCTGCTTTGTTGAAGATTAGTTGACCATAGAGTTGAGGGTCTATTTCTGGGCTCTCTATTCTGTTCCATTGATCTATGTGTCTGTTTTTGTGCCAGTATCATACTGTCTTGATGATGACAGCTTTGTAATAGAGCTTGTAGTCTGGAATTGTGATGCCACCAACTTTGGTTTTTTTTTCAATATTCCTCTGGCTATTCGAGGTCTTTTTTGGTTCCATATAAATTTTAGGATTATTTGTTCCATTTCTTTGAAAAAAATGGATGGGATTTTGATAGGGATTGCATTAAATGTGTAGATTGCTTTAGGTAGCATAGACATTTTCACAATATTTGTTCTTCCAATCCAGGAGCATGGAACATTTTTCCATTTCTTTGTGTCTTCCTCAATTTCTTTCATGAGTACTTTATAGTTTTCTGAGTATAGATTCTTTGCCTCTTTGGTTAGGTTTATTCCTAGGTATCTTATGGTTTTGGGTGCAATTGTAAATGGGATTGACTCCTTAATTTCTCTTTCTTCTTTCTTGTTGTTGGTGTAAAGAAATGCAACTGATGTCTGTACATTGATTTTATATCCTGACACTTTACTGAATTCCTGTACAAGTTCTAGCAGATTTAGAGTGGAGTCTTTTGGGTTTTCCACACAAAGTATCATATCATCTGCGAAGAGTGATAGTTTGACTTCTTCTTTGCTGATTCAGATGCCTTTAATTTCTTTTTGTTGTCTGATTGCTGAGGCTAGGACTTCTAGTACTATGTTGAACAGCAGTGGTGATAATGGACATCCCTGCTGTGTTCCTGACCTTAGCGGAAGAGCTCTCAGTTTTTCTCCATTGAGACCTGACTGATATTCTATTGTGTATATATATATCATACTGTTCTTGTCCATTCAGCTGTCATATGACACTTGGGTTGTTTCTATATTTTGATCTTTTTTCTTTTCTAATATCTGCATTCAATGTTACACATTCCCCTGTAAACATTGCTTTCACTGCATCCCACAGATTTTGAAAAGTTGTATTTTCATTTAGCTCAAAATATTTAAAAATTTCTCCTGAGATTTCTTCTTTGACCCATGTGTTATTTAGAAGTGTACTGTTTAATCTCGGTGTTTTGGTTTCTTCAGGCTACCTTTTATTGATTTCTATTTTAATTTTATTATGGTCTGAGAACAGAAATTGTGTCATTTTTATTCTTTTAAATTTGCTAAGTTGTGTTTTATAGTCCAGAATGTGGTCTATCTTGGTGAGTGTTCCATGTGAGCTTGAGAAGAATTTCTAATCTGTTTTTGGATGAAGTAGTCTATACACTTAAATTATATCAATTTGTTTGTTGATACGAAGTTCAACTTTGATCCTTCTGGTTTTCTGCCTGCTGGATCTGTCCATTTCTGATGGAGGGATATTAAAGCCTCCAAATGTAATAGTAGATTGTCTATTTATTTTTGCAGTTGTTAGTTTTTGCCTCTTCTATTTTGGTACTCTTTAGGCATATACACATTAAGACATTGTTATGTCTTCTTGGAGTATTCACTTCTTTATCATTATGTATGCCCCACTTTGTCCTCAGTAGCTTTTCTTTCTCTGAAATCTACTCTGTTTAAAATAAATATAGTGATTCATACTTCATTTTGATTAGTGTTAGAACAGTATATCCTTTTCCATCCCTTCACTTTTAATCAGTATGTGTTTTTATATTTAAAGTGAGTTTCTTGTAGACAACATGTAATTGGGTCTTATAATTTTGGATCCACTCTGATAATCTACCTTTTGGTTGTTGTATTTTAGACTCCTGATGTTTGAGGTGATTATTGATATAATTGGGATTAATATGTACCATAATTTTTTGTTCTTTTCTGTTTGCTGCCTTTGTACCTCTTTTTTGTCTTCCACTCTTTTTTTGCTATTTGTGGTCTTAACTGTACATTTTATGATTCCATTTTCTTTACTTTCTTAGCATTTCAAATGTATTTTTTAAAAAACTTTTTTAGTGCTAGTCCTGGAATTCACAGTGTATCTGCAGTAAACCAAGTTTGCTTTCAAATAACAACACTTCATGGGTAGTGCTTGTACCTTATAACAACAAAACAGTCCTGATTCTTCTCTCCTGTCACTTATATCATCGCTGTCATTCATTTTACTAATACCTAAGCATACATAATCAAAAACATTGTTGCTGTTATTATTTTGAACAAATGGTTATTTTATCAATTTAGAATCAGAAATATTTTATTTACTATTACTTATTCCTTCTCTGATTCTCTTCCTTTTATTAGGTACATCAGAGTTTCTGACATATATTGTTTTCCTTTCTCTGAAAAAATTTTTTTAACATTTCTTTTATTTTTATTTTTTTAAATTTTATTTTTTATTTTATGATATATTTTTTCCCCAGGGGTACAGGTCTGTGAATCACCAGGTTTACACACTTCACAGCACTCACCATAGCACATACCCTCCCCAATGTCCATAACCCCAACCCCCCTCCCCCCAAGCAACCCTCAGTTTGTTTTGTGAGATTAAGAGTCACTTATGGTTTATCTCCCTCCCCATCCCATCTTGCTTCATTTACTCTTCTCCTACCCCCTTAACCCCCGATGTTGCATCTCCTCTCCCTCATATCAGGGAGATCATATGATAGTTGTCTTTCTCCGACTGACTTATTTCGCTAAGCATGATACCCTCTAGTTCCATCCACGTCGT
>NW_022634381.1:0-3705 GCF_010015895.1 Lontra canadensis
TTCCTGTCTCTTGGCGTGTTCACCCACTCTGCGCTCAGTGACTCACGCGTTCTGACTCTCATAGGCGCTGCTGCCAGGAGCAGTCCTGCATCGGTCATCTTGCACGAGATGGCGGTGTCTCTGATGTCTCCTGGGGTGACATGTTGGATTATAGGCCATGCAGGCTCGCCTGCTCACTGGCTAATGGCCGTGGTGTTCTGAAGGACACATACCAGTTCACACTTGCCCCGAGACCGCATGGAGGTTCCTTCGGCCCATGCTTTGCCCGGGACTCGGTACTGTAGGGCTCCTCAGTCGCTGACAGTGCTCTGCCCCGTGTCTGCTACTCTCAGGTATCAGGTCGACAAAACTGTATCTCATGTGGGCTCCACTTGCTTTTCCTGCCTGCTGAGGACCTTTGGCCCCTGCTCATATGATCTCAGTCAGTCTGTATTTTCTCCTTGGAGTGTAGTTTCATGATAAATAGCTATTTCTCTATTATCTCGCTTGGTGTAGTCCTTACACTTACCTATCATCGGTTATAGGTGCTGCAGCTATAATACTACTTTTCAGTATTGTTTTTTCACTTATTTAAAGTATGTTTTCTTGAATAGAGCTGCTTATTTTAGTGTAATGTTCTTACATAATAATGATTTTGTCTTGTGTAAAAATCTTGCTTTATTCCCCAACATCAGGAACATAGTCTTGTTTATCTGGATATTTAACTCCTTTTGATCTGAGGTCGAATTTGAATGTAGTGTGAAATCGGAATGCAGTTTGCCAGGGTGACATCAGTTTTCCTAGCTCCGTTTACTGTGTTTTCTCTATTTTTACCACTGAGCTGTCTGCCTCCTCTACCATCCACCAGAGTCCTGTGTGTGTGTGTTTTCTGAGCTCTCTGTTCTTTTTCTCTTGTCCATTTGTCTTCTCTCTGTGCCAATACCACCGTGTCTGAGAGTCTGTTTTTCCATCACAGTACTCTCATCTGAGGCAGTAGGTATCCTTCTCCTTACTCTTGCCTGTTTGATCTTTCCTATAAGTCCTACCATCGAACTATGAAGTTCCTTGATGACCCAGTTGCCATTTTATAGGGAATTGTACTGAATTTTTTTTCTTCACTTGGGTAGCATTGTCAGTTTTATATTATTAAGTGACCCCCCCCCACGCCGGCCCAGGTTTTGTTGAGTAATTATGGACATACAGGTTTCCCCACTATGCAAAATTAGAGTGTTCCTGGGAAACTTCTCATGACATAAAGTGTGGAAGAAATTACCATTGATTTATATGGAGAATATTTTCACCATGAATGTCTTCAAGTACAGCATTACTGTGTTCTCATGTAGATCACATGTATTTTGCAAGTCTGTTCACCATACTGTTCCTCGGGCAAACGAGACTCGTGTCCAGCCCAGTCCTGCTCACTTCCTGCCTTACGAGCCTTGTCCTGGGAGGCCTCACTGTCACCCCTGTCAGAAACTTGGGAATCCTGTTTCCTTTTCTCCTCCCTTTCCCTGGATCCTCATCAGTACCGTCTTTGTGCATTTAGTCCCTTTGTACATTCTGTCTCCTAAGGCTACTGTGGCCTTTGTACTTTCTCTTTTGTGGTGAGTCCCATGATGCCAGTAGGACTCACATCATGGGCACCTCCTGTGCAAGGGAAAACTCCCTTGGATCTCTTGTTGTACGCAGCCAGCCAAGCTCAAGGCTAAGAACACAGAACTCCTAAGAGTGCCACATCGGCCCAAGTCATCTGAAGCCACTGGAAGTTCAGAGATTTCCCAGAACTACCTTCAGGCTTAATGAGCTGATAGACTCAATAAACTTCCTAAAAACTGTTACACTGTCCTCTCAGTCATGTTTGTTACAGACAAAGGTACAGCTTGGAAGAGGAGCCAGAAGTGTTCCAAATACTGAACTCCTGCGTCTTCAGTGACTTGTTACCTCCTTGGATCCATATGTGACAATAGGTCCATGGATATTGCCAACCCAGGAAATTGGCCGAAGCCTCAATATCCAGATTTTTATTGAGCCTTCATTACCGAAGTGTGTTTGATTGAGTCATTGCCCATGGGACTCAAGTCTCTAGCCCTTTGTTCCTTTCCAGAGGTCCAGCTGATACCTGGTGACTCAAAGCTTCAATTTTCTAATTATATGGTTGATTTTTCCGATGCGGCCAGACCTTACCCTGTGAGTCATCTCTTTGGTATAAATGATGGGCCCACGATGAGTTATATATCGTCATAAAGTATCAGGTGCATTCCTAGGCACCCACCATGAATGACAAAGAGAGGTCTGTCACTCTGGAACTACACAGCATTGAGAGGTTACCTCCTTGGAGCTGGGACAAAGACCATACTTCTTTTGGGGGAAAGTTAACTTTACATTACATACTTTCTATCTTCTATCAGGGCTCCATTAGGTGCCTTTCTTAGTGTTCTTAACAGCAACGTCCTCGCTTAGACAAAACCAAACATACAACATTCTTATTAGTCTTTCCGGCTGCATCCAGTACAGAATTGCAGCGGTGTGTCCACTCCAGACCCCTGTCTCCTATCTAGCTTTTCCTGGGTCTCCCTTTCATGGTGTCAACAGTCTAATATCTGGGGGTGGGGGGGGAAGAAATTGCAATCCCGAGATTCAGAGGTAATAAAACATAACAAAGATGGGCACTATTTTCATCTTCATTCTTTTCACTGAAATGCTGATGATATATTTTCTGAGTTGTCATTACTAATAGGCCTTTCTGTATATTGGGTTTCTTTCAGATGACAAGGGAAAACCCACGACTACAGAACTTTCCAGTTGTGCACCAGCCCTGTCTGGGGGGGCCTTGTTCCAGGAGCTAAGACAGGGAGACCCAGGGAACTTCCAGCTGGGCCAAACCAAGGATCAGAGTGGGTCATCAGAAATGCAGGAAGGACACTTGAGACCAGGCTTAGAACCCAGGAGAGAGAAGCTCCCTGAGAAAACAAGCCCTGAGCTTGGTGGTTTAGGGGCAGCTGATGGCGTGTGTTCACAGACGGCACAGGAGCTGACCCATCCAGGAGGTGCTGTCCATGACCGTGACTCGTGTGGATCAGGTAAAGATCCCGTGATTCAGGAAGAGGAAAATACCTTTAAGTGCAATGAATGTGGGAAAACTTTTAATAAAAAGCACCTTCTTGCTGGACATGAGAAGATTCACTCTGGAGTGAAGCCCTATGAATGCACCGAGTGTGGGAAAACATTTATTAAGAGCACACACCTCCTGCAGCACCACATGATCCACACGGGGGAGCGGCCCTACGAGTGCGTGGAGTGCGGGAAGGCCTTCAACCGCAAGTCCTACCTTACCCAGCACCAGCGGATCCACAGTGGAGAGAAGCCTTATAAGTGCAGCGAATGTGGGAAGGCCTTCACCCACCGCTCCAATTTCGTCTTGCATAAGAGGAGACACACTGGTGAGAAAACCTTTGTGTGCAAAGAATGTGGGCAAGTCTTTCGACATAGGCCAGGATTCCTTCGACATCACATCATCCACAGTGGCGAGAATCCCTACGAATGCTTCGAGTGTGGCAAGGTCTTCAAACACAAGTCCTACCTCGTGTGGCACCAGCAGACTCACACTGGGGAGAAGCCCTATGAGTGCAGTGAGTGTGGGAAAGCCTTCTGTGAGAGTGCGGCCCTCATTCACCACTATGTCATCCACACTGGGGAGAAGCCCTTTGAGTGCCTGGAGTGCGGGAA
>NW_022634382.1:0-3705 GCF_010015895.1 Lontra canadensis
TTCCTGTCTCTTGGCGTGTTCACCCACTCTGCGCTCAGTGACTCACGCGTTCTGACTCTCATAGGCGCTGCTGCCAGGAGCAGTCCTGCATCGGTCATCTTGCACGAGATGGCGGTGTCTCTGATGTCTCCTGGGGTGACATGTTGGATTATAGGCCATGCAGGCTCGCCTGCTCACTGGCTAATGGCCGTGGTGTTCTGAAGGACACATACCAGTTCACACTTGCCCCGAGACCGCATGGAGGTTCCTTCGGCCCATGCTTTGCCCGGGACTCGGTACTGTAGGGCTCCTCAGTCGCTGACAGTGCTCTGCCCCGTGTCTGCTACTCTCAGGTATCAGGTCGACAAAACTGTATCTCATGTGGGCTCCACTTGCTTTTCCTGCCTGCTGAGGACCTTTGGCCCCTGCTCATATGATCTCAGTCAGTCTGTATTTTCTCCTTGGAGTGTAGTTTCATGATAAATAGCTATTTCTCTATTATCTCGCTTGGTGTAGTCCTTACACTTACCTATCATCGGTTATAGGTGCTGCAGCTATAATACTACTTTTCAGTATTGTTTTTTCACTTATTTAAAGTATGTTTTCTTGAATAGAGCTGCTTATTTTAGTGTAATGTTCTTACATAATAATGATTTTGTCTTGTGTAAAAATCTTGCTTTATTCCCCAACATCAGGAACATAGTCTTGTTTATCTGGATATTTAACTCCTTTTGATCTGAGGTCGAATTTGAATGTAGTGTGAAATCGGAATGCAGTTTGCCAGGGTGACATCAGTTTTCCTAGCTCCGTTTACTGTGTTTTCTCTATTTTTACCACTGAGCTGTCTGCCTCCTCTACCATCCACCAGAGTCCTGTGTGTGTGTGTTTTCTGAGCTCTCTGTTCTTTTTCTCTTGTCCATTTGTCTTCTCTCTGTGCCAATACCACCGTGTCTGAGAGTCTGTTTTTCCATCACAGTACTCTCATCTGAGGCAGTAGGTATCCTTCTCCTTACTCTTGCCTGTTTGATCTTTCCTATAAGTCCTACCATCGAACTATGAAGTTCCTTGATGACCCAGTTGCCATTTTATAGGGAATTGTACTGAATTTTTTTTCTTCACTTGGGTAGCATTGTCAGTTTTATATTATTAAGTGACCCCCCCCCACGCCGGCCCAGGTTTTGTTGAGTAATTATGGACATACAGGTTTCCCCACTATGCAAAATTAGAGTGTTCCTGGGAAACTTCTCATGACATAAAGTGTGGAAGAAATTACCATTGATTTATATGGAGAATATTTTCACCATGAATGTCTTCAAGTACAGCATTACTGTGTTCTCATGTAGATCACATGTATTTTGCAAGTCTGTTCACCATACTGTTCCTCGGGCAAACGAGACTCGTGTCCAGCCCAGTCCTGCTCACTTCCTGCCTTACGAGCCTTGTCCTGGGAGGCCTCACTGTCACCCCTGTCAGAAACTTGGGAATCCTGTTTCCTTTTCTCCTCCCTTTCCCTGGATCCTCATCAGTACCGTCTTTGTGCATTTAGTCCCTTTGTACATTCTGTCTCCTAAGGCTACTGTGGCCTTTGTACTTTCTCTTTTGTGGTGAGTCCCATGATGCCAGTAGGACTCACATCATGGGCACCTCCTGTGCAAGGGAAAACTCCCTTGGATCTCTTGTTGTACGCAGCCAGCCAAGCTCAAGGCTAAGAACACAGAACTCCTAAGAGTGCCACATCGGCCCAAGTCATCTGAAGCCACTGGAAGTTCAGAGATTTCCCAGAACTACCTTCAGGCTTAATGAGCTGATAGACTCAATAAACTTCCTAAAAACTGTTACACTGTCCTCTCAGTCATGTTTGTTACAGACAAAGGTACAGCTTGGAAGAGGAGCCAGAAGTGTTCCAAATACTGAACTCCTGCGTCTTCAGTGACTTGTTACCTCCTTGGATCCATATGTGACAATAGGTCCATGGATATTGCCAACCCAGGAAATTGGCCGAAGCCTCAATATCCAGATTTTTATTGAGCCTTCATTACCGAAGTGTGTTTGATTGAGTCATTGCCCATGGGACTCAAGTCTCTAGCCCTTTGTTCCTTTCCAGAGGTCCAGCTGATACCTGGTGACTCAAAGCTTCAATTTTCTAATTATATGGTTGATTTTTCCGATGCGGCCAGACCTTACCCTGTGAGTCATCTCTTTGGTATAAATGATGGGCCCACGATGAGTTATATATCGTCATAAAGTATCAGGTGCATTCCTAGGCACCCACCATGAATGACAAAGAGAGGTCTGTCACTCTGGAACTACACAGCATTGAGAGGTTACCTCCTTGGAGCTGGGACAAAGACCATACTTCTTTTGGGGGAAAGTTAACTTTACATTACATACTTTCTATCTTCTATCAGGGCTCCATTAGGTGCCTTTCTTAGTGTTCTTAACAGCAACGTCCTCGCTTAGACAAAACCAAACATACAACATTCTTATTAGTCTTTCCGGCTGCATCCAGTACAGAATTGCAGCGGTGTGTCCACTCCAGACCCCTGTCTCCTATCTAGCTTTTCCTGGGTCTCCCTTTCATGGTGTCAACAGTCTAATATCTGGGGGTGGGGGGGGAAGAAATTGCAATCCCGAGATTCAGAGGTAATAAAACATAACAAAGATGGGCACTATTTTCATCTTCATTCTTTTCACTGAAATGCTGATGATATATTTTCTGAGTTGTCATTACTAATAGGCCTTTCTGTATATTGGGTTTCTTTCAGATGACAAGGGAAAACCCACGACTACAGAACTTTCCAGTTGTGCACCAGCCCTGTCTGGGGGGGCCTTGTTCCAGGAGCTAAGACAGGGAGACCCAGGGAACTTCCAGCTGGGCCAAACCAAGGATCAGAGTGGGTCATCAGAAATGCAGGAAGGACACTTGAGACCAGGCTTAGAACCCAGGAGAGAGAAGCTCCCTGAGAAAACAAGCCCTGAGCTTGGTGGTTTAGGGGCAGCTGATGGCGTGTGTTCACAGACGGCACAGGAGCTGACCCATCCAGGAGGTGCTGTCCATGACCGTGACTCGTGTGGATCAGGTAAAGATCCCGTGATTCAGGAAGAGGAAAATACCTTTAAGTGCAATGAATGTGGGAAAACTTTTAATAAAAAGCACCTTCTTGCTGGACATGAGAAGATTCACTCTGGAGTGAAGCCCTATGAATGCACCGAGTGTGGGAAAACATTTATTAAGAGCACACACCTCCTGCAGCACCACATGATCCACACGGGGGAGCGGCCCTACGAGTGCGTGGAGTGCGGGAAGGCCTTCAACCGCAAGTCCTACCTTACCCAGCACCAGCGGATCCACAGTGGAGAGAAGCCTTATAAGTGCAGCGAATGTGGGAAGGCCTTCACCCACCGCTCCAATTTCGTCTTGCATAAGAGGAGACACACTGGTGAGAAAACCTTTGTGTGCAAAGAATGTGGGCAAGTCTTTCGACATAGGCCAGGATTCCTTCGACATCACATCATCCACAGTGGCGAGAATCCCTACGAATGCTTCGAGTGTGGCAAGGTCTTCAAACACAAGTCCTACCTCGTGTGGCACCAGCAGACTCACACTGGGGAGAAGCCCTATGAGTGCAGTGAGTGTGGGAAAGCCTTCTGTGAGAGTGCGGCCCTCATTCACCACTATGTCATCCACACTGGGGAGAAGCCCTTTGAGTGCCTGGAGTGCGGGAA
>NW_022634383.1:0-3705 GCF_010015895.1 Lontra canadensis
TTCCTGTCTCTTGGCGTGTTCACCCACTCTGCGCTCAGTGACTCACGCGTTCTGACTCTCATAGGCGCTGCTGCCAGGAGCAGTCCTGCATCGGTCATCTTGCACGAGATGGCGGTGTCTCTGATGTCTCCTGGGGTGACATGTTGGATTATAGGCCATGCAGGCTCGCCTGCTCACTGGCTAATGGCCGTGGTGTTCTGAAGGACACATACCAGTTCACACTTGCCCCGAGACCGCATGGAGGTTCCTTCGGCCCATGCTTTGCCCGGGACTCGGTACTGTAGGGCTCCTCAGTCGCTGACAGTGCTCTGCCCCGTGTCTGCTACTCTCAGGTATCAGGTCGACAAAACTGTATCTCATGTGGGCTCCACTTGCTTTTCCTGCCTGCTGAGGACCTTTGGCCCCTGCTCATATGATCTCAGTCAGTCTGTATTTTCTCCTTGGAGTGTAGTTTCATGATAAATAGCTATTTCTCTATTATCTCGCTTGGTGTAGTCCTTACACTTACCTATCATCGGTTATAGGTGCTGCAGCTATAATACTACTTTTCAGTATTGTTTTTTCACTTATTTAAAGTATGTTTTCTTGAATAGAGCTGCTTATTTTAGTGTAATGTTCTTACATAATAATGATTTTGTCTTGTGTAAAAATCTTGCTTTATTCCCCAACATCAGGAACATAGTCTTGTTTATCTGGATATTTAACTCCTTTTGATCTGAGGTCGAATTTGAATGTAGTGTGAAATCGGAATGCAGTTTGCCAGGGTGACATCAGTTTTCCTAGCTCCGTTTACTGTGTTTTCTCTATTTTTACCACTGAGCTGTCTGCCTCCTCTACCATCCACCAGAGTCCTGTGTGTGTGTGTTTTCTGAGCTCTCTGTTCTTTTTCTCTTGTCCATTTGTCTTCTCTCTGTGCCAATACCACCGTGTCTGAGAGTCTGTTTTTCCATCACAGTACTCTCATCTGAGGCAGTAGGTATCCTTCTCCTTACTCTTGCCTGTTTGATCTTTCCTATAAGTCCTACCATCGAACTATGAAGTTCCTTGATGACCCAGTTGCCATTTTATAGGGAATTGTACTGAATTTTTTTTCTTCACTTGGGTAGCATTGTCAGTTTTATATTATTAAGTGACCCCCCCCCACGCCGGCCCAGGTTTTGTTGAGTAATTATGGACATACAGGTTTCCCCACTATGCAAAATTAGAGTGTTCCTGGGAAACTTCTCATGACATAAAGTGTGGAAGAAATTACCATTGATTTATATGGAGAATATTTTCACCATGAATGTCTTCAAGTACAGCATTACTGTGTTCTCATGTAGATCACATGTATTTTGCAAGTCTGTTCACCATACTGTTCCTCGGGCAAACGAGACTCGTGTCCAGCCCAGTCCTGCTCACTTCCTGCCTTACGAGCCTTGTCCTGGGAGGCCTCACTGTCACCCCTGTCAGAAACTTGGGAATCCTGTTTCCTTTTCTCCTCCCTTTCCCTGGATCCTCATCAGTACCGTCTTTGTGCATTTAGTCCCTTTGTACATTCTGTCTCCTAAGGCTACTGTGGCCTTTGTACTTTCTCTTTTGTGGTGAGTCCCATGATGCCAGTAGGACTCACATCATGGGCACCTCCTGTGCAAGGGAAAACTCCCTTGGATCTCTTGTTGTACGCAGCCAGCCAAGCTCAAGGCTAAGAACACAGAACTCCTAAGAGTGCCACATCGGCCCAAGTCATCTGAAGCCACTGGAAGTTCAGAGATTTCCCAGAACTACCTTCAGGCTTAATGAGCTGATAGACTCAATAAACTTCCTAAAAACTGTTACACTGTCCTCTCAGTCATGTTTGTTACAGACAAAGGTACAGCTTGGAAGAGGAGCCAGAAGTGTTCCAAATACTGAACTCCTGCGTCTTCAGTGACTTGTTACCTCCTTGGATCCATATGTGACAATAGGTCCATGGATATTGCCAACCCAGGAAATTGGCCGAAGCCTCAATATCCAGATTTTTATTGAGCCTTCATTACCGAAGTGTGTTTGATTGAGTCATTGCCCATGGGACTCAAGTCTCTAGCCCTTTGTTCCTTTCCAGAGGTCCAGCTGATACCTGGTGACTCAAAGCTTCAATTTTCTAATTATATGGTTGATTTTTCCGATGCGGCCAGACCTTACCCTGTGAGTCATCTCTTTGGTATAAATGATGGGCCCACGATGAGTTATATATCGTCATAAAGTATCAGGTGCATTCCTAGGCACCCACCATGAATGACAAAGAGAGGTCTGTCACTCTGGAACTACACAGCATTGAGAGGTTACCTCCTTGGAGCTGGGACAAAGACCATACTTCTTTTGGGGGAAAGTTAACTTTACATTACATACTTTCTATCTTCTATCAGGGCTCCATTAGGTGCCTTTCTTAGTGTTCTTAACAGCAACGTCCTCGCTTAGACAAAACCAAACATACAACATTCTTATTAGTCTTTCCGGCTGCATCCAGTACAGAATTGCAGCGGTGTGTCCACTCCAGACCCCTGTCTCCTATCTAGCTTTTCCTGGGTCTCCCTTTCATGGTGTCAACAGTCTAATATCTGGGGGTGGGGGGGGAAGAAATTGCAATCCCGAGATTCAGAGGTAATAAAACATAACAAAGATGGGCACTATTTTCATCTTCATTCTTTTCACTGAAATGCTGATGATATATTTTCTGAGTTGTCATTACTAATAGGCCTTTCTGTATATTGGGTTTCTTTCAGATGACAAGGGAAAACCCACGACTACAGAACTTTCCAGTTGTGCACCAGCCCTGTCTGGGGGGGCCTTGTTCCAGGAGCTAAGACAGGGAGACCCAGGGAACTTCCAGCTGGGCCAAACCAAGGATCAGAGTGGGTCATCAGAAATGCAGGAAGGACACTTGAGACCAGGCTTAGAACCCAGGAGAGAGAAGCTCCCTGAGAAAACAAGCCCTGAGCTTGGTGGTTTAGGGGCAGCTGATGGCGTGTGTTCACAGACGGCACAGGAGCTGACCCATCCAGGAGGTGCTGTCCATGACCGTGACTCGTGTGGATCAGGTAAAGATCCCGTGATTCAGGAAGAGGAAAATACCTTTAAGTGCAATGAATGTGGGAAAACTTTTAATAAAAAGCACCTTCTTGCTGGACATGAGAAGATTCACTCTGGAGTGAAGCCCTATGAATGCACCGAGTGTGGGAAAACATTTATTAAGAGCACACACCTCCTGCAGCACCACATGATCCACACGGGGGAGCGGCCCTACGAGTGCGTGGAGTGCGGGAAGGCCTTCAACCGCAAGTCCTACCTTACCCAGCACCAGCGGATCCACAGTGGAGAGAAGCCTTATAAGTGCAGCGAATGTGGGAAGGCCTTCACCCACCGCTCCAATTTCGTCTTGCATAAGAGGAGACACACTGGTGAGAAAACCTTTGTGTGCAAAGAATGTGGGCAAGTCTTTCGACATAGGCCAGGATTCCTTCGACATCACATCATCCACAGTGGCGAGAATCCCTACGAATGCTTCGAGTGTGGCAAGGTCTTCAAACACAAGTCCTACCTCGTGTGGCACCAGCAGACTCACACTGGGGAGAAGCCCTATGAGTGCAGTGAGTGTGGGAAAGCCTTCTGTGAGAGTGCGGCCCTCATTCACCACTATGTCATCCACACTGGGGAGAAGCCCTTTGAGTGCCTGGAGTGCGGGAA
>NW_022634384.1:0-3704 GCF_010015895.1 Lontra canadensis
CAAGAAATTCTAGACATGTTTCTGATGTGAAATACTGGGGATCTGGAGTGAATGATGGAGAAAGGATTGTTGAGATACCCGTGGTACAAACACTCTGGTCCTAAAGCAAGGGGAGAGGAACGTGAGCAGTGACTGTTTCTATGCTTTCAGGTGGGGAGGGGGTGAGAGTTAGCAGGAGGCTCGAAGGAATTTGGAAGCAAGTTTCCAGGACCCTCAGGGCCTCCCAGCTGGTGTTTTGATGAGGCCACTCACTGTTTAGTAACACTTTAGTCAGGAGACCCTCCAGATAACTATCAGTGGGCCACAAGCTTGAAGGATGATGGCCAAGCTACATTTAGGGAATAGAGTTCAAGGAAGTTTCCAAAGCAATTTTCATCTGTTAAAGAGGAATTACAGGATCCTGGAGGTCTACTGTCAAGCTAAGGCTGTTTTTTGCATCCAACAAAACATTAACCTTGAGGCAGTTGTGAGTTCCCTGAGGAAGGTCCTACTCTGCCTTTCTCAGGTATTTATCAAGAGACTGGAAGCTGAAGGAAATTTAATTTTACCCATACCTCTTTTGACTTTGTTCTCCTCTTCAGAAACTATAAGTAAGGGGGGAACCAGATAGTTCAGTTAGTTAAGGGTCTGCCTTCAGCTCAGGTCATGATCCAGACTCCTGGGATGGAACCCTCAGTTGGGCTCCCCACTCAGTGGGGAATCTGCTTCTCCTTCTTTCCCTGTCCTCACTCATGTGCTCTGTCTCACAACTGAGAAAATGTGTAAAAGAATGAAAGAACGAACAAACCTACAAGCAAGCAAAACGCAGAAGAAAGAAGTTGACACCTGAAATGCGATAGTTCCTGCATATTCTTCAGTATCCTATGTTCCTTACAAATGACAGGAGGGAAAATAGGAACATGACAAGGGAGGATCTGGCAGACAGCACCAAGCCAATAAAAGAAGTTTACATCAGTTGAATAGAAACAAATGTTATCAGCGCCTAATGCACATCAAAGGACACATCATCACTGGAATTTCCATTGGACTGAAAACAGGATTTCAGAATATAAGTCTGATTATGGAAATACAGTAGATGTACCTAAACAATTGAATCACTAAGATTTGCAGAGGCTGCTTTTAGGCAAGGAGGCTTGAGCAAAGGAGTGGAGGAAGGGCTCCAGTGTCCCCTTGGCTGAGTCCAGACAAGCACAGTAGGAGACCCACCTCAAAATTCCCAAGCGCCTAAGGAACCAATGGGCTTCTGACAACCAGGTACAGTGAGCAGAAAGGAGCAAGTTCCTGGTTCCCCAGAACTCCTCACCTTCCTTCCCCCATAAGCAACTCCCACACACTGCCCCTTGCAGACAAGCTCTCCTGTGCACCCCTGCCTGCTGATCTCTTAGGTCTTTAGGAAACTTCCCCCGCCTTTGTCCTGCCTCAGGGGAATTCTGGCAGTGCTGCGGGACAGGCTTCCTGCAGATCAAGGACCCATGTCTGGGGCCCCAAGCGACTGACAGAGACATTACACTGAGATGGCACAGCATCCCTGTGCTAGTAATACCTAGCTTACTCCTTCCTTTTCTTTTAATTTTTAAGATTTATTTTTATTTTCGTCTTCTTTAAAGATTCTATTTATAGGGGCACCTGGGTGGCTCAGTCAGTGGGCATCAGCCTTCTGCTCAGGCCAAGACACAAGGTCCTGGGATCGACTCCTACATTGAGGCGGTGGGGGAGTGTCTTTACTCACCAGGGAGCCTTCTACCTCTGCCCATAACACACCCTATTTGTGCTCTCACTCTTTTTCTTACAAATAAATAAAATTTTTTTACAAAGATTGTATTTATTTCAACAAGAGCAAGTGAGAGAGCACAAGCAGGCAGAACAGGAGGAGAGGGAGAAGCAGGATCCCTGCCCACCTGGGAGCCTAATGTGGGGCTGGACCCCAGGACCCTGAGATCATGACCTAAGCTGGAGGCAGAGGCTTAACCCACTGAGCCACCCAGGTGCCACAATAAATAAAATTTTGAAAAAAATTATTGTATTTATTTCAAAAGGAGCAAGAGAGAGACCACAAACAGGCAGTAAAGCAGAGGGAGAGGAAGAAGCAGGATCCCTGCCCACTTGGGAACCCGATGTGGGCCTGGATCTCAGGTCCCCAGGATCACGACCTGAGCTGGAGGCAGAAAGCAGACTCTTAACCAAGTGAACCACCCTCGGTCCCCAAGATTGACTTATATTTTAGAGGAGATGGGGAAGGGCAGGAGAGGAGTAAAAAGAATGTCAAGGGGACTCCCCTTTGGGCACAGAGCCAGAAGCGGGGATACCAGACAAGGGTCCTGAGATCCCGACCTGAGTGGCAATAGACAGTCCAACCTTCATTGACTGAGCCCCCAGGCACCCTCCTCTACTGGATTTTAAGTAGAATATCTCTTTCACGTGCTAAAGATGGAGACACACACACACACACCCGTTTTTAGAATAAGAACGTTCCAAGTTTTTCTGGACTCATACCCACCGAGCTTCTGTCCGCATTTCCTTCCTCCCCGGCTGCACACAGCTGATCCAGAATCCTGATGAGCCCGAATGAGAAATGATTTCCCTCCCTGACATCCCAGGACCAGACCTCATCAGCCACAGGAATCTCGGACTCGACACCTTCCCCTCCGGATCTGCCACCAATGGAATATTGTCACTCCTCGCAGGACTTTAATTCAAAGTGACAACGGCTGATGCCCTATCGAAGCCAGGTTGGGGTCAGGACAGAAGGCTCTGGGATATAGAGAAGCATTCTAAAGACCTAACCCTGAGTATCACTTCTGACCAGATCTTAAAAACAGGTGAACGTGGAAGCGAGAAGCACCTGCACTGGAGGCATCCACGTCTGCAGCTTTTTTTTTTTTTTTTAAGATTTTATTTATTTATTTGACAGAGAGAGATCACAAGTAGACAGAGAGGCAGGCAGAGACAGAGAGAGGGAAGCAGGCTCCCTGCTGAGCAGAGAGCCCAATGTGGGGCTCGATCCCAGGACCCTGAGATCATGACCCGAGCCGAAGGCAGCTGCTTAACCCACTGAGCCACCCAGGCGCCCCACGTCTGCAGCTTCTAAACACGAGGGTCTGCGGAGAAACAGACGACACGGATCCACGGGGACACCAGGCTCACCTGAGAATCGGCCATTTCTGCCTTCGCCTCCACCTCTAGATTTCGTCCTCACGAGGAATCTGGGGGGAAATCACAGCTGCATCAGGAGAAAATGCCCTGACATCCAGCAACCGACCTCCTAGTCCTCACACTGCTCACCCGCAGGCAGGACTCAGAGAAGCAGAAAAGGCCCAACTTCCCAGTCCTTTGTGTCAGGAGCAGCTCAGAAACTGTGAACTCCCATGAGGACACCCATCCTGCATTTTCCTCACCTGCTTTGTGGGGAGGAAGGGGTCCCCTGCCACCACCACTCACAAGTTCAGCGTCATCGGAACCCGCGGGCTGCAGGAACCCGACCTTCCCAGACTCATGGAGCAGAGACCCTGTCACCTCTCCACAACCAAAGCCGAAAATCCACTCTCAGAAAACCAGCGAAAGCCTTCGGGCTCCCCCCTGGCCTCGCTGAGAGTCACCTGAGCCCTTAATTAACACAACAGTGTTGTTTTCCACCAAACCAACTGACAGAATCTGAGGGGGAGGCCCACAGATCCTTTCTGAAACTCCACAGGTGACACTGCTGG
>NW_022634385.1:0-3704 GCF_010015895.1 Lontra canadensis
GAGGTCCAGGTCTCTAACTTCCTTCCCTGCTCAGGAAGGGCAAGTGCTGGTGGGGGGTGGGAGAGGGGAGGAGCCCAAGATCACCCAACTCCATGGAAAGAGGCTCGCAATGCATACTGGCTGGACCTTATATGGTGGGGGAGCTGCCAGGCAAATGCAGGCTCCCAAGGTTGGGGCTTCGAGCCAGGTGCAGGTGTTGGGGAGGGACCAGAAGCAGGAGTGCGGTGCAGCATGCAGCTAAGGGCCAGGTCTGTCCCTGTTGAGATCTACCATCTGGATGTCATATATATCTCTGAGCAATTCCCAGTCTGTGGTCACTGGGCTACAGTGAGGCCTGAGACCTGAGAGTTTAGGTATTGCAGGCGCCCTAGCAGAAGAGCCACTGGCTGGGCTGTCTGTTACCACTGCCTTGCAGCTTGTGGTCTGTGGGAGGATGCCATGGGCATATTTGACATTTGTGACCAAAAGGAACTGGGGCCCCAGACCAGTGAGAAGAGCTAGAGTCAAGCCCAGTGGGGGGCCAGGACTTGCTCAAAGCCCTCAGTCATCCCTGGGAGCCCTGGGGTCACTGGAGCCTGGGGTTTAGGGTACTCAGACTGGGGTTCCTTGAAGGCTCCATCCTCCTCAGCAAAAGGAGAATGTTCCATGAAGCCATCCCCAGGCTGGGGGAGGTCTGTCCCAGCAGGCCAGACCTACAGTTGGGGAGAGTTCCTGTGGGAGCTCTTCCCTCTGCCCTGGGGTCTGTATAAGGGAGTAGAAGCCACAGGGGTGGGAAAATGGGGCCCAGACCAAGGAGTGTGGCCCAAGAGATGATAAGGGGAAGGCCAGAACTAAGGCTAGACACAACTGGATGCACTGGGGCCTGCCAAGGAAGGTGGTTTTCCCCTGACTCCTTCTCCCCCTGAAATCAACAGGCCAAGCCTCATCAGCATAGGTGAAAGGCCATGCCGCCCATGCTTTAGACAGTTCTCAGGTCCAGGGCTGATGATCTTGAGCAGCCTTGGAGATTCTCAGCCTCTCTTCTCTCTTCTCTACAGTAGGGCTCTTTCCTCATGACTCCAAGGCACACGGCTCTTCACACAGGCTATGAAGAGACAGAAATGCTATCGTTGTCCAGCTAACAGAACGTGTTGAAGTCACCAGTACATTTAAGCCTAGATGGTCCTTTGGAAGCCCAAGACCTTTTGGTTTTAGGTTTTCAGCATAAAACCTTTTTCTGGGTGGACTCTCAAGTCCCTTGTCTAGCACAAGTTCCCAAAGAGATGGGAGGATGCAGTCTGAGCTCCAGACCCTACTCTTCCTGGTGGTTCACGGTGTTGAAGCTGACTACATAGCCCCTGAAACCCACCCCCTTGTCGGCCTGGTGGAAGAGAAATAATTCCTGTCCCTGGATGAGGCCTCCACAGTGCTGGCGCTCAGAAAAGGCACAGTGCAAAATTGCGTACATTCCCTGCTCCTATCCTTCTGGGATAGAAGCTTCTCAAAAATCGCAACAATGTGATCCATCTACCAGATGGTCACATAGGCCGAGTAGGTCCAGGATCAGCAGTTCAATAGGTGAGTGCTCACTCCACACACAGCACAAGGGGGAGCCTTCCGTCTACTAGTTGTATGTCTTAGGAATGTTAAAGCACCTCTCTGAACTTCTCTTTCCTCTTCTGAAAAGTGGGGGTGCTAAGAAGATGAACCTCATAGGGCGACTGTGGGAAGTCATGGGAGAAAACATGTCATGTGCTTCTCTGGGCCTCGGCTCTGTAGAAAGGGCTGCTCGACATGCTGGGCATCTTCCCTCTTAACATTTCTTTCTCCAGGGAAGATGCTTTCAGGCTCAACCCTCACAAGTCTGTGGCCCTTCTGGGTGTATGAAAAGGAAATGGAAAGCTGGCAGGTTTTCTATTTGCAAAGGACTTCTGGGATTCCATCTAGTTTGTCCTGGTTGTGGTCCTTTAAGTGCCCATTTCAGAGGAGACTGGGAACAGGCAGAGCGGCCCAAGGGCCACTCAGGATTTGCAAAGTCGTGTTTTGGATGACTTCATTCAATCATGGGTCTTAAACACCTAGGAATGCAGGCATTCTCTAGTCACCAAGAGCCGTGAACGGGTAAAGTAGAGACAATGTCTGGATCTAAATTATGTCCGAGGGTCAGATAGGCACTCTCCACATCCTAAGCACGCATGTCTCGCGTTCATCAGATGGGGCATCTCTGTGACCTACTCTAGGGATAAATGGATCCACCTCTATTGGAACCATGAGGATGCACTCTAAGATCAAGGAATAACACAATAGGTCTTTGGATCCTGAAGGAGGGCCTGCTGCCTCCACAGAGCAGGGTGGGATATGACAAGGGTTGCTGCTGGGGAGGGACGTTCAGAACCATGGATCTCCCAGAAGTCTTGATTTCCATGGGAGAGCTTAATGGGGCAGCTTCCTGTGAAGAAGCCAATGAGTCCAAGAGAGCTGTGGATGGGCTGCCAAGCTCCCTGGGAAGCAGAGCCCACTGTGGGCTGAATTGGTGCCTTAAACACCCATCCCTTGGGTGGTTCATTCTTTCTCTGCCTGCCCCTTTGAATGTCCACCTCTGATGACCACAAGTGGGGCCAAGGAGAAACGGTGTGGGGACCAGACCACTTACCAATTGGCCTCCAATATACCCCTGATTCTGGTCTACATGGCGGATGCATGACTGAGGGGGAAAAAGACCTGCCTATGGGATATCATTCATCCATCCTCGTCAGCTGTCAGCAAGGACAGCTCCAGAAGGTTTGGAAGTAGGCTGGGGTCATTCAGTGGGGCCCACACAGAAATAATGGTTCTGTGGATATAGCGTGGTTAAGGAAAAGCCAGGTCTCTGATTCTGCTCCACATATGACTCTCCCTAGCACTCTGAGTCCTATTGTGGGAACCTGGCCTGAGAAGACATTGCAGGGTATTGGGCAGTACTGGCGCAGTGCCCATGTCCAGGACAGGGGCCTATGTGCACCTCAAGTGGCATGACTGGGACCTGAACACCCATGCCCCCATTCTGTTGAGTCAGCAGGAACTTCTGCAGCTCAGGGAGGCTGAGGTGGAGGGTAAGGTGCATTGAAAGCAGAGAAGACCATCTGGGATGGGGTTCATGGGCTGGGTATTCCTTGAAAGGCCATGGGATCTGTCCTGTTTAGGGAAAGGCACATGGAATGTCAGTGATATCACTGAAACTTTCCCTTTCTCCTACCCCAGTGTCAGCCCTGTGACTCATTCAAGCAGCTGAGCCAGCCAAAGGGCATCCCATGGAACAAGAGGAAATCCTGGCTCTGCATCTTCCCTCACCTTCAGGGTCATTGCCAGCCTCCCATTCCTCAGCTGTTCCAGAACTGGGACAGGGGCTCCCATGTCCTGTATGGGTGACAGGTCTTAACCCCAGGAGCTAGGCAATCAGCTTGCACGAAAGTTTTCACTCCAGCTATCCCAGTTGCCACTGAGCTCACTGCAACACCAGAGGTTTCTAGCCAACACAAGAATGAGCTGAAAGAGAAGAATCCTGACCTCCTGGACTTCCATCCCAACCTGGTGGCAGATCAACTGACCTACATGTATACAGTGAGCATCTGGGCCTTCAGGGTAGGAGGGCAGGGCGGCTTTTCTTCTGCTCTCAGTTGCCCTATACCTGCTTTTCCTTGATGTGGACTCCTAGGATAGAGGGCCAGATCTCAGCTGCAGCCCTA
>NW_022634386.1:0-3703 GCF_010015895.1 Lontra canadensis
CTAAATTTTTTTAACTTTTACCCTTTTCTTTTTTAACGTTTTTTAACTAGTTTATCTAATATATATATATATTTTTCCTTTTTATGTTTTTTCTTTATTGGTTTTCTTTTTTTAATTATTTCTTTTTTTTTTTTTTCTTTTTCCTTCTGAACCTTTTTATCCCCTTTCTCCCCCTTCACGATTTGGGATCTCTTCTGATTTGGCTAAAGCATATTTTCCTGGGGTTGTTGCCACCATTTTAGTATTTTACTTGCTCCTTCATATACTCTTATCTGGACAAAATTACAAGGTGGAGAAATTCACCACAATAAAAAGAACAAGAGGCAGTACCGAAGGCTAGGGACCTAATCAATGCAGACATTGGTAATATGTCAGATCTAGTGTTCAGAATGACGATTCTCAAGGTTCTAGCCAGGCTCGAAAAAGGCATGGAAGATATTAGAGAAACCCTCTCAGGAGATATAAAAGCCCTTTCTGGAGAAATAAAAGAACTAAAATCTAACCAAGTTGAAATTAAAAAAGCTATTAATGACGTGCAGTCAAAAATGGAGGCTCTTACTGCGAGGATAAATGAGGCAGAAGAAAGAATTAGCGATATAGAAGACCAAATGACAGAAAATGAAGAAGCTAGGCAAAAGAGAGACAAACAGCTACTGGACCACGAGGGCAGAATTCGAGAGATAAGTGACACCATAAGATGAAACAACATTAGAATAATTGGGATTCCAGAAGAAGAAGAAAGAGAGAGGGGAGCAGAAGGTATATTGGAGAGAATTATTGGTGAGAATTTCCCCAATATGGCAAAGGGAACAAGCATCAAAATCCAGGAGGTTCAGAGAACCCCCCTCAAGAATAGGTCCACACCCCGTCACCTAATAGTCAAATTTACAAGTCTTAGTGACAAAGAGAAAATCCTGAAAGCAGCCCGGGAAAGGAAGTCTGTAACATACAATGGTAAAAATATTAGATTGGCAGCAGACTTACCCACAGAGACCTGGCAGGCCAGAAAGAGCTGGCATGATATATTCAGAGCACTAAACGAGAAAAACATGCAGCCAAGAATACTATATCCAGCTAGACTATCATTGAAAATAGAAGGAGAGATTAAAAGCTTCCAGGACAAACAAAAACTGAAAGAATTTGCAAACACCAAACCAGCTCTACAGGAAATATTGAAAGGGGTCCTCTAAGCAAAGAGAGACACTAAAACTAGTAGATCAGAAAGGAACAGAGACAATATGCAATAACAGTCACCTTACAGGCAATACAATGGCACTAAATTCATATCTCTCAGTAGTTACCCTGAATGTTAATGGGCTAAATGCCCCAATCGAAAGACACAGGGTATCAGAATGAATAAAAAAACAAAACCTATCTATATGTTGCCTACAAGAAACTCATTTTAAACCCGAAGACACCTCCAGATTTAAAGTGAGAGGGTAGAAAAGAAGTTACCATGCTAATGGACATCAGAAGAAAGCAGGAGTGGCAATCCTTCTATCAGATCAATTAGATTTTAAGCCAAAGACTATAATAAGAGATGAGGAAGGACACTATATCATACTCAAAGGATCTGTCCAACAAGAAGATCTAACAATTTTAAATATCTATGCCCCTAACGTGGGAGCAGCCAACTATATAAACCAATTAATAACAAAATCAAAGAAACACATCAACAATCATACAGTAATAGTAGGGGACTTTAACACTCCCCTCACTGAAATGGAGAGATCATCCAAGCAAAAGATCAACAAGGAAATCAAGGCCTTAAATGACACACTGGACCAGACGGATATCACAGATATATTCAGAACATTTCATCCCAAAGCAACAGAATACACATTCTTCTCTAGTGCCCATGGAACATTCTCCAGAATAGATCACATCCTCAGTCCTAAATCAGGTCTCAACCAGTATCAAAAGATTGGGATCATTCCCTGCATATTTTCAGACCACAATGCATGAAGCTAGAACTCAATCACAAGAGGAAAGTTGGAAAGAACCCAAATACATGGAGACTAAACAGCATCCTTCTAAAGAATGAATGGGTCAACCAGGAAATTAAAGAAGAATTGAAAAAATTCATGGAAACAAATGATAATGAAAACACAACGGTTCAAAATCTGTGGGACACAACAAAGGCAGTCCTGAGAGGAAAATATATAGCGGTACAAGCCTTTCTCAAGAAACAAGAAAGGTCTCAGGTACACAACCTAACCCTACACTTAAAGGAGCTGGAGAAAGAACAAGAAAGAAACCCTAAACCCAGCAGGAGAAGAGAAATCATAAAGATCAGAGCAGAAATCAATGAAATAGAAACCAAAAAAAAAAAAAAATAGAACAAATCAATGAAACTAGGAGCTGGTTCTTTGAAAGAATTAATAAGATTGATAAACCCCTGGCCAGACTTATCAAAAAGAAAAGAGAAAGGACCCAAATCAATAAAATCATGAATGAAAGAGGAGAGATCACAACTAACACCAAAGAAATACAGACAATCATAAGAACATATTATGAGCAACTCTATGCCAACCAATTTGACAATCTGGAAGAAATGGATGCATTCTTAGAGACATATAAACTACCACAATTGAACCAGGAAGAAATAGAAAGCCTGAACAGAACCATAACCAGTAAAGAGATTGAAACAGTCATCAAAAATCTCCAAACAAACAAAAGCCCAGGGCCAGACGGCTTCCCGGGGGAATTCTACCAAACATTTAAGGAAGAACTAATTCCTATTCTCCTGAAACTGTTCCAAAAAATAGAAATGGAAGGAAAACTTCCAAACTCATTTTATGAGGCCAGCATCACCTTGATCCCAAAACCAGACAAGGATCCCATCAAAAAAGAGAACTACAGACCAATATCCTTGATGAACACAGATGCAAAAATTCTCACCAAAATACTAGCCAATAGGATTCTACAGTACATTAAAAGGATTATTCACCACGACCAAGTGGGATTTATTCCAGGGCTGCAAGGTTGGTCCAACATCTGCAAATCAATCAATGTGATACAACACATTAATAAAAGAAACAACAAGAACCATATGATACTCTCCACAGATGCTGAGAAAGCATTTGACAAAGTACAGCATCCCTTCCTGATCAAAACTCTTCAAAGTGTAGGGATAGAGGGCACATACCTCAATATTATCAAAGTCATCTATGAAAAACCCACCACAAATATCATTCTCAATGGAGAAAAACTGAAAGCTTTTCCACTAAGGTCAGGAACACGGCAGGGATGTCCGTTATCACCACTGCTATTCAACATAGTACTAGAAGTCCTAGCCTCAGCAATCAGACAACAAAAGGAAATTAAAGGCATCCAAATCGGCAAAGAAGAATTCAAACTATCACTCTTCGCAGACGATATGATACTATATGTGGAAAACCCAAAAGACTCCACTCCAAAACTGCTAGAACTTGCACAGGAATTCAGTAAAGTGTCAGGATATGAAATCAATGCACAGAAATCAGTTGCATTTCTCTACACCCACAACAAGACAGAAGAAAGAGAAATTAAGGAGTCAATCCCATTTACAATTGCACCCAAAACATTAAGATACCTAGGAATAAACCTAACCAAAGAGGCTAAGAATCTATACTCAGAAAACTATAAAGTACTCATGAAAGAAATTGAGGAAGACACAAAGAAATGGGAAAATGTTCCATGCTCCTGGATTGGAAGAATAAAT
>NW_022634387.1:0-3702 GCF_010015895.1 Lontra canadensis
AGCCCTTGGTTACTAGGGAAATCCACTTTCACTTTGAGCATTTCCTCTGATCAGGTTTGGGCACTGATAAGAACTTGGGGGTTGGATCATGGAGGAACTGGTGGGTGAGATGATGAATTGCTCCTGGGAGTAGGCAGGATCCCTGCCCTGCCACACATGAAGGTTGTCTTCATGGGGAGAAGAGGAAGATGGGAGATACCTGGCCTGATATGAAACAAATCCAAATGTCCACTGCAAGCCATTCTGTTCTGAGGTTCATTCGGGACCCCTCCGAGTTCCTAGCTGATCCCTGACCTGTACCTGGGCTGACTGGGCTCCTATCAGCAGGGGACACCATACCTAAGTAGGCAACAATTTGGGCAACAAAGTCATAGTGAGCCTGGTGCACCAGTAGGAAAGAGAGAGAAGGAATGGGTGAAGACCCCATTCCCACCATCCCCTTGCCCTGGGGGCCCATTAGGGCTATGTCCAAAACCCTTGTCCAGCAGTGTCCAACAATCACTGACATCATTCATGAATGCTCAGTCCAGTGCACATTCATGTCACCAGCCACGTTGTCCTCCTCACACCAGCCAAGCCACCCAAGGCCACAGGCCTAGCTGTGTGAGACCTGGGCAGGTCAGTTCAGAGGCCCATCCTGGGAAGCTACTGGCCCTGGTCCCTGCTGGAGGGGCTTAGATCCCATATAATGGGTTCTCAGGAGCCTCCATGACTCTCCCAGGGCTCGTGTTCCTGTGACACCAGCCCCAGAGCTCTTGCTCAGCTGGACTGTTGAGCTTGCATAAGGGAGGGGGGTGGCTGTTGCTCTATTTCTAAGTGCATCTCTCTCTTTATTTGTTCTATGGGAAGGAATCCCAGGAGTCTTGTCAGCTTCCTGCAAGACCCTTTCCCACTCCCACAGTGCTGTCCCAGCTGAGGGGTCACCTTCCAACTGCTTTTCTCTCTCTGCACTCCTCTCTGTCCTGCTTCCCTCTGGTTCCGAAACCTCCACTGTGGTGACCTTTTCTGGCTTTTGACTTTGCTCCTTGCACATCTTTGGGGACGAGTTCAAAATAAAGAAAAATAAATACATAAAATACATATATATGATGTATACAAATTCTTTCCCAGCTGGGAGAACTAGTATCGACTGACCTGCTCTACCTACTGGAGATTGATTGGGAAGCAGCAGCCATTGAGCTCCTGCTCTGCTGAATCTTCCAGGCTTCCTGATTCATGCTCGACTTTCACAAAACTTTGTTCCCACATTACAGAACCACTTATGAAGTCACTTACTTTGGTTTACAATTATAAATAGCCGGTAACTGAAGACAATATATTTTAATTTTTAATTAATATTAATTTCTTGGAGGTGGTTTTTGTATAAATTCAAGTCTGCAAAGAATACCTGGAAGGTACAAAATATCTATGTGTTGTTTCCAAGAAGAAATCAATAATTAAACATGATTAACAATTATCACTTCCAAAATGATTTTTGGTTTGCTGTTGAATAACATAAACTAGGAATTGACTCAGTTTTAATAGGTTCCACTGTTTCTTTGGTAGAAACTTATTTTGTTACCATCTGAGTGAGAAATACAAAACACTTTGTTAAAGCAGTTTTTCAGTTAGGTTCCATGGTCATACAAAAATATAAAACCAACACAAACACAATCTGTGTCAGATGCTCCAATCAGTTAGGAACAGTGATATGGGGCAAAGATCAAAAGAGAAGCAAGAAGCATCTGCATAGAGGAGACATTTAAACACATCTAAGGAAAAGGTGCACTTAGTACCATCCCCTTTTCACATGTTTATGCTCAAAACTTTACAGCCTTGTGGTGTCTTTCTGTGACAACAGCACATTCAGGGGATCCCTTGGCATACCTCTCCATCCCAAATATATGAAACTCAAGTGGGACCCAATGGATGGATGAGAACTCCTATTCCTGTACTTCTCCAAGCACAAGCTGCATTTCTGGTGAAGAACAAGTGCTTCAGTTACTGCCCTGTAACCCCAGTCTTGCCCACTGGTGCTCATCATGAAAATTTCTCAGTCTCAGGGATCTAAATTTAAAAGTGTTCTCAGCATGGAAAGAGTGAAGGGTATTTCTGGTTTCAGCAGGTCCCTTAGAAAAATCACTATTAATAAGACTCTAACTTAAATTTCTGGACTGAAAGCCATATAGAGTAATTTATATGATCTTTTCGTCCTTTACTATATGAAATTATTATAACATTTGTATTGAATATATTTGGCTTACATTTATGAAAATGGGAACACTGTTTTCCTGGGGTAGGTTTAAATAAAGGAGGAGATGTTCCAGTAAAACAGGTGACCAGGCTGGGTAACCTCATCCTGAATTACTGAAATAGACATCTATGGCTTGCTAGCACTGAAAACAACATAGGGTTATATGCAAAGCTGGCATGTCTTTAAAATGATACAGTTTTTTTGAATTATATAAAGAATATAAAAATATGTTCCCATTTTAATTTTAATTTTATTTATCTATTTATTTATTTATTTACTTTTAGAGGGGGACTATGGAGAGGAGAAGAGGGAGAGGGAGTGAGTATCTTAATCAGGTTCCACACAAACCTTAGAGCTCAATATTGCAGTTACATCTCATAAGACCTGAGATGAAATCAAGAGTTGGATGCTTTACCCACTGAGTCACCCAGAGAAACCAATCATTGGTAAACTTATTAAAAAAAAAAAAAACATGTTGGAAATGCCATTGTACTAAATCCCTTTTATGTGTATGGCTGCAGATTACAATGACCTAGCCACATTGGTGATTATCATAAGGTGACTAATGATATATTAAGAGCAATGGGCTTTAGAATTCTTTTTTTGCTTTTTTAAATTTTTTTTAATTTACTTATTTGACAGAGTTGTATGGAAGTGTTAAATCACCATATTATATATCTTCAACTAGCATTATGTTGTATATTATCTAAATGGAATCAAAATAAAATCTTAAAAACAGAGATCTATCAGATCTCTGTCAGACAGAGATCACAAGTAGGCAGAGAGGCAGCAGAGAGACAGGAAGGGAAGCAGGCTCCCCTTTGAGCAGAAAGCCTGATGCAGGGCTCAATCCCAGGACCCCAGGATCATGACCTGAGCTGAAGGGAGAGGCTTTAATCCACTGAGCCACTCAGGCACCCCGGGCTTTAGAATTTTGATGGCTACTAATCATTTTCTATTTATAATTCTACTGAATCTAGCAAACTCTAAGCAGCAATGTTGATGTTGTCCAGACAAGTAAGGATGGTTATTATTAGGATAGGAACCTCTGGTGGCATGAAGAACAGAGAATAACCCCTTTCTGAAGGTCATCAAAATATAACAGAACCACCACAGTTCTAATAACATGTCTGTCTACTGTAGGTGGAAATGGAAACTCACAGAACCATAGCTATGATAAGGTTCGGCTTTAATCCAGGAATGCTCTACTTTTAAGAGTCCTAAATTAATTTGTTTCAATATGATTCAGTGTTTTGTATTTTATGTTCATATGTTTCTGTTCATGTCTGTGTGTGTGTGTGAGTGTGTGTGATTTTTATGGCTATATATGTTCATTTTTCAAAGGATAACTAAGCTATATTTCCTTATTAATTAATCAAAAGTAGGATTGGTCATTGATCTAGAACTTTTTTCTTAAACTCCTGTTTCCAAGCATAAACACTGAGAACCATTTGCAACAATTAAATGTA
>NW_022634388.1:0-3701 GCF_010015895.1 Lontra canadensis
CCTCCTTGGTTGGATCTTCACATCAGAGTGGCATGTGCAGCGAGGGTAATTAAGAGGCCAGACACCACCCCTCCCCGGGAACATGCAGTTGAATTCTGTGGCAAGGGGACAAGGAGACAGACTGAGGAGCGTGTCCAGTTCCCCTAAGAAGGACAGAAATGCTCACAGGATTGATCAGGACTCACACTCATAGTGCCTTTTTGTACCCTGTCATCTATGATGAGACCTGTCTCAGGCAGGACTGCCAGATCACAGGTGGACAAAGACTAGGACTGGTCTCTGACAGGAGCTGGAATCCCAGGACCCAGGTTCCCACAGTGGTTCCCTGGGATATTGGTTTGCGAGTGTGCTCTGCCTTCTGACTCCTCTGACTAACAGTCTCTTCCCAGGGCCATCTCCTCCTTCTTGAACACATGGCTAGAGCAATAGCCTGAGGATTTTGTCCAGTCCCCAGAATTTCCCAGCCTGAATATGCTGCTGGCACATTCAGCATGGGGCTCAATATGCCAGGCTTAGATCTGGAGCACCATACCAAGATTCTGCTCTCTGAGCTGCAACAGCTCGAGCCCATGGCGACAGAGTCTGTGAGTGAGAAGGGCTGGACGGACTGATATGGTCCTGTGGAGGGGGCTGGATGGGCCACACTGACCAAGCCTAGAGTACACTTGAGCTGAGGGGAGTGAGCAGTCTCAGATTCCTGTCCCCATGGTTTTAGTCAGGGAGACCTCCCAGGTATTGCTTCCTGGACACAGAAGACATTGAATGCTGGGAATAGTTTCCTTTTTTTTTAGAAGGGACGTGGGAAGTCAATCATGCTGATGATATTTTCTTTTCAAGGAGCTACATCACTAGGCCCAGAGAAAGATCCTGAACCACCCCAGGAAATTGCCCCAGCTCCCACTGTGGCGCCCGCTGTATCTTTGGACACAAAGCTGGCCCACCCCATCTCTGGTGCTGGAGCTCACCCCTCAGCAAGAGCAGTGGCACCACCTCCCCTGTTGGGGCCAGAGCAGGTGGTAGTCAGGGCTCTAATTCACTGCTGAGATAGAAGAACTATCAGCCCCTTTACCTGACCCAAAGGTCTAGCACTATTCTTCCCCTGCTCCTTTTTGGTACCTGAGGGGCTCAATTCAGCACTTGTCTCAGTGGTATAACCAGACTCAGCCTCCAAGCAGCAGCTCATGCTGGCTGGAACCCCAAGGATGGGGTTCCTTGCTGTCTTTGTAAATTTTGTGTTTTGTGTACACTTGTAAAATGGCTGAAAAGATTTTGTTCCTTAAATAAATATTATTAGAGTTTACTTAAAAGTTTACTCTGTTCCTTTTCAATAGTATATTGAGGTGCTTTTACGTACTTTAAGAGTGTTGCACAACTAATTACTTGTAGAGCATTTCCATCACAGAGAAACTTGGGCTCCTTTTCACTCACTGCTCATTACTGCACCCCAGTCCCTGCAACCTCTGAGCTTCTCTCTGTCTCTGGTACTATATACCTCATCTGGGATTTTCATGTGACTTGAATCCTACAATATGGCTTTCTCTGTCTGGCTACAGAATATGAGAAAGAAACATAATTTTTTTTTCATTGTTTTATAAAAGTAACATTTTATTACAAAGGAATGTTCCTGTAAGAACTATCATCATGGGAAGCCCCAAAATAAGCTACTCTCATTATCTGGGGTAGTGTTCCCTTTGATAACAGTATCTTAAATTGTGGAAACAGGGGGGAATTCTGGGTCCATGAGACACCTTTAAATTCTTTCATTATCCTGCATAGGCCATGTTTCAATTATTATAGAGGTCAATTTATAAAACAATATTAAAGTCACATCTTAAATCTTCCCATATATTACTAACAAGTCAGGTAATAGAGTAAATAGTCCTTTAGTTTTAAGCCAGAGGTGTTTATGTAGTAAAATAATGACGTAAATATGACAAAAAGAAGAAAAGTTCCTTCTCCAAGAAATGATTGCCCATCATGGATTTTGTCCCAATTCCAGTGATTTTCCCTCTGGGGTGTGTGTGTGTGTGTGTGTGTGTGTGATGCTGTGGGAGGAAGGTAGTGAGAGTTTTCGGGCTGGGCTCTTCTTCTACCTGATGTCCCCACTCTGGACAAGCACTGTCGCTGCTGTCCTCTTGTGCATTCTCAGTGACATCACCCAAAGACCCATAGTTGAACAACTGAGCCATTTATTTGACTCTCATAATTCAAATGATAAGTACATCTGTGCCACAAATCTGTTTCTTTCTGTTTGATTTCTACAAGTTTCACCACTTGGACACTTTAATTCAGGACATTCCCCTTTCCCCTTGTACTCATGGTGTCAGAAGTGCGTGACAATCAAGGGAGTGACAAGGACCGTGGTGGAGGGACTCTCAGCTCCTGAAAGACCACGTGAAGGAGCTCAGTCTCCAATCTGAAGATCCACTCAGCACTGTCAGGTGAGGAAATATACGGCAAAATGCCACCATAATTAGGGGAGTTACTTGGTAATTCATCATAAGGGAATATAACTAGAACATGCAAACATCCGTAGTTATCAGGCTAGAAACTAGAGAAAATGACCAAAGAAGCACCTGGCTCCCTCAGTCAGTAGGACACGAGGTACTTGATCTCAGGGTCATGAGTTTGAGCTTCACATAGAACACAGAGTTGATGTAGGAAGCAAAAGAAAACAATAGGATTTACACATGACCCAAATCAATTGGGCTTGGACAATAGAGCTGCTCGGTGGTAGGCTGGATCCTCTCTTATGTTCATTCAGACACTGGACCCTAAGCACTCAGGTGGTGCCAGTCCTTATCAGGCAAATAGTTCCTCCCTCTAGGAGCTCAGGGTTTAGAGGGGCAGATGCACAAACACGGACTGAAATGGTGAATGAAAGGAGCATTTGCTACATGAGACAAGTGTAAGTGACTAAAATGAGTCCTGAACTCCACCAGTGGAGGGATCCAACAAGGCTATGCTGAGATGACATTGACAATTCCTGTGGCGGGAAAAGAAGAAGGCAGCCCTGCTGAAATCTGAGTGTATTTATCCCGGCAGAGGGTACCGTGGTGCAGAGCATCAGAAGCAGAATATGATGTTCCTGGGGTGGGGGATAGAAAGGAGGTCAGAGTGCTGGAAAGGAGGATTCTGAAGGGGGGGAGCAGAGGAAAGGGAGGAAGGCCATGGCCTGGGGCAGGTGGACAGTACCAGTACCCTGCTCCTAGTGCTGTGTGACCACATTATCCCACACTCAGTGGCTTAACCAACGAACACTATCTCACATTCTCTGAGGAGTCTTTAAGTACAGGAATCCAGGATTGCTTACCTAGGGGCTCCTGCCAGAGCCCCACAGTACTTTGGGGCTGTTGATAACATTAATTCAGGACCTGCTTCACTGAAAATCTGAGTCCCTGTAGGGGTGTTGGCAGGATTCAGTCCATCTCAAAAGGTCTGAATTCTTCTGACTGTTGTCAGTCCTCCTAGCTAGGACCTGGGCCCATGTGTGTGCAATAAGGTTCAGCATAGGGACTTGTACTCCAGGGTGAGGATATGAGAGAGAAACAGGTCAGAGGCAGCACAGGGATGGGCAATGAGCTTTTAGAATTAAATCTCAGAAGGGGCTTTTGGCTCATGTGGCCATATTCTGTGGAATGGTAGGAATCATTCAGTCCAAACCACACTCCAAGGGACAGGGTTACACAAAGATGATTAAA
>NW_022634389.1:0-3700 GCF_010015895.1 Lontra canadensis
CCCTGGATAATAATTTCTAATAATTATTTCTATGTCTTTGGTGTTAGCCATGATTTCTCCCCTTCATTCATAATATTATTAATTTGTCTCCCTTCTCATTTCTTTTGGATAACTCTGGCCAGTAGCTTATTGGTGTTATTAATTCTTTCAAAGAACCAGCTTCTAGATTCATTCAGTAGCTCTACCATATTTCTTCTTTCTAATTCATTGATTCCTATTCTAAACTTCATTATTTCTCTTCCCCTGCTTGGCTTAGACTATATTTGCTATTTTTTCTCCAGTTCTTGAAGGTGTAAAGTTAGCTTGTGTATTCAGGATTTTCTTTCTTTCTTTCTTTCTTTCTTCCTTTCTTTCTCTCTTTGTCTCTTTCTTTCTTTCTTTTTTGAGTGAGTCTCAGATGTCTATGTATTTTCCCCTTAGGACCACCTTTGCATTATCCCATAGGTTTTGGACTGATGCATTTTCTTTCTCATTGGTTTCCATGAATTAAGTTCTTTAATTTCCTGGTTGACCCAACCATTCTTAAGCAGAATGGTCTTTAGCTTCTAAGTGTTTGAATTTCTTCCCAATTTTTTCTTGTGATTGAGTTCCAGTTTCAAATCACTGTGGTCTGAGAATATGCAAGGGATAATCTCAATCTTTTGGTACTGGTTGAGATCTGATTTGTGACCCAGTATGCAGTCTATTCTGGATAAAGTTCCATGTGTGTTTGAGAAGAATGATTGTTCTGTTGTTTTAGGGTGGAATGTTCTGTATAAATCCATGAAGTCCCTCTGGTCTGGTGTGTCATTCAAAGCTTTTGTTTCTTTGTTGATCTGCTTAGATGATCTGTTCATTGCTGAGAGTGGAGTGTTGAGGTCTCCTACTTTTAAGATATTATCAATATGTTTGTTTGGGTTAACAGTTGGCTTATGTAGTTGACTGCTCCCATGTTGGGGGGCATAGCTATTTAAAATTTTTAGATCTTCGGGCGCCTGGGTGGCTCAGTGGGTTAAGCCACTGCCTTCGGCTCAGGTCATGATCTCAGGGTCCTGGGATCAAGTCCCACATCGGGCTCTCTGCTCATCAGGGAGCCTGCTTCCCTCTCTCTCTCTGCCTGCCTCTCTGTCTACTTGTGATCTCTGTCTGTCAAATAAATAAATAAAATCTTTTAAAAAATAAATAAATAAATAAAATTTTTAGATCTTCTTGTTAGATAGACCCTTTTAGCATAATATAGTGTCCTTCTTTATCTCTTACTACAGTCTTTAGCTTAAAATTGAATTTGTCTGATAGGAGAATTGCTACCCCAAGTTTCTTTGGAGGTCCGTTGGCATGAAAAAATGTTTCTCCATCCCCTCACTTTCACTCTGGATGTAACTTTAAGTTTAAAATGAATCTCCTGCAGACAGCATATGGGTGGATCCTGTCTTTTGATCCCATCTGCAACCCTGTGCATTTCATGGGAGCATTTAGACTGTTCACATTGAGAGTGATTTTTGAAAGATATGATTTTATTGCCAACGTGTTGCCTGTGAAGTCCTTCTTTCTATAAATTGTCTCTATTAATTTCTAGTCTATTACTCTTGGGGTCTTTCTTTTATAGAAACACCCCCCCCCTTAATATTTTTTGCAGGGCTGGCTTGTTGTCACATATTCTTTTACTTTCTGCCAGTCATGGAAACTCCTTCTCTTCATCCGCTCTGAATGACAGTCATGCTGGATAAAGTATCCTTGGCTGCATGTTCTTCTCATTTAGTATCTTGAATATGTCCAGCCAGTCCTTTCTGTCTTGCCATGTCTCTGTGGACAGGTCTGACATTATTCTGATGTTCCACCCTCTGAACATTAGAAATATCTTCCCCCCTCACATCTTTCAAGATTGTTTCCTTGGATATAAGATTTGCAAATTGTGCTATTTTATACTGTGGCATTTGTCTGTTTTCATTGATTTTGGGAAGGGTCCTCTCTGCCTCCTGGACATGAATGCTTGTTTCTTTCCCCAGATTAGGGATGTTCTCAGCTATGATTTTCTCAAATGTACCTTCTAGCGCCCTCTCTCTCTCTCTCTCTCCATCCTCTCAGGCATCCCAATAATCCTGTGATTGGAATGTTTTGTGGAATCATTAATATCTCTCATTCTGACCTCTTGGGTTTTTAGGTGTTTTTCCAAGACCTCCTTGGTTTTCTCCTTTTCTGTCATCTTCTAGTTTACTAATTCATCCTTCTGCCTCGTTTACCCTGGCAGTCAGAGTATTCAGTTAAGACTGCATTTAATTCATAGCATTTTTACGTTTGACCTGATTAGATCTCATTTCTGCCCCTAGAGATTCTATATTGTTGCTATATTTTTCTAAAGCCTAGATATCAAGTTCATAAATGTTACTCTGAAGTCTACTTCTGACATCTTGCTTATATACATATCCATTAAGTCTGTGGTAGAAGCCACAGTCTATGATTCTTTTCTTTGTTGGGAGTTCCTCCTCTTAGTCATTCTGTTGGGGGAGGGGTGTTTGAGGTAATGTACAGAGTCCAAAGTATTAACCATGATCCAAACAAGATGTGCCTCCTTTATAGCGACCTTAGGGTTGTTGTCCTCTTGTTCTTCCATCCTGTTTGTTCTTCCAGGGACCTGCTGTGCTGTTACTCAGGCAGCCCTGTTTGGGCAGAGTTGCTCTGCTCCCTGTGGAGGAGGGGTGAAATGGGTTCAGTGAAATCTGTTTTTTTGGGGGGTGGTCCTCTGGCGGCTTTCCCTGGAGACTTTTTGTGTATTTTCTGAGAGTCAGAGCAGAAGCGACTGCATCCAAACATGTCTTAGTACAGAGAGATCACAGTCTGCTCTTCAATGACCTCTCCAAGCCACACTATCTTCATTTCTATCAGTGCTGCTAAAACCCTCAGTCTCCTGGGTTGTGTGCCCTACAGCAACACTCCCAGCTGTTGCTCCCAGGTCTGGGCATGTCTCTGACCTTTGGGCCCCTAAAACTATAAGCTGCCCCCTGTTTATACCTGTTCACTTACAGTTCCAGGTTCCTGTTTGGGGGGCTGCCCTAAAGTCCTTCCCCTTCCACTACCAGACTGTGAATCTGTAACTTGACCCCAGCATGGGAGACTTTTGTGCTCCAGTGTTATCTAGGGCATGTTTATGCAGGATCCCTCCCCCTTTTCTTTATCTCCTGATATCTGCCCCCATAATCATGGTTCCCTGCTTCATACCTCAAGACCATCCACCAGAGATATTTTGTTTGTAGAGGTCCAGATATATCTTCTTACATCTCAGGCTGGTTTTGTGGGTGTTCAGAATGGTTCAGTAGATATCCAGCTTAATTCAGGGGACTGGTTAAAACAGGGTCCCCTATTCCTCTGCCAGTTTTTTTTTTCTCCCACATCTTCTCTGCATGGATACCTGGATTGTTAGCTAATGTAAATAATGATGCAAAAAATATTAAGGTGTTTTGAATTAGTGTTTCATTTTCATCGTGTAAATACCCATCAGTGGAATTTTTGATCATGTGGTAGTTCTATGTCTAATTTTTTGAGGAAATGCCATACTGTTTTTGACAGTGCCTACTCCAGTTTGCATTCGCACCAGCAATGCATGTGGGTTTCTTTTCTCCATATCCTCAGCAACACTTGTTGCTTATTGGTTTTTTGTTTTGTTTGTTTTGTTTTGATTTTTAATCATTTTTTTATTTATTTTCAGCATAACAGTATTCATTGT
>NW_022634390.1:0-3700 GCF_010015895.1 Lontra canadensis
CCCTGGATAATAATTTCTAATAATTATTTCTATGTCTTTGGTGTTAGCCATGATTTCTCCCCTTCATTCATAATATTATTAATTTGTCTCCCTTCTCATTTCTTTTGGATAACTCTGGCCAGTAGCTTATTGGTGTTATTAATTCTTTCAAAGAACCAGCTTCTAGATTCATTCAGTAGCTCTACCATATTTCTTCTTTCTAATTCATTGATTCCTATTCTAAACTTCATTATTTCTCTTCCCCTGCTTGGCTTAGACTATATTTGCTATTTTTTCTCCAGTTCTTGAAGGTGTAAAGTTAGCTTGTGTATTCAGGATTTTCTTTCTTTCTTTCTTTCTTTCTTCCTTTCTTTCTCTCTTTGTCTCTTTCTTTCTTTCTTTTTTGAGTGAGTCTCAGATGTCTATGTATTTTCCCCTTAGGACCACCTTTGCATTATCCCATAGGTTTTGGACTGATGCATTTTCTTTCTCATTGGTTTCCATGAATTAAGTTCTTTAATTTCCTGGTTGACCCAACCATTCTTAAGCAGAATGGTCTTTAGCTTCTAAGTGTTTGAATTTCTTCCCAATTTTTTCTTGTGATTGAGTTCCAGTTTCAAAGCACTGTGGTCTGAGAATATGCAAGGGATAATCTCAGTCTTTTGGTACTGGTTGAGATCTGATTTGTGACCCAGTATGCAGTCTATTCTGGATAAAGTTCCATGTGTGTTTGAGAAGAATGATTGTTCTGTTGTTTTAGGGTGGAATGTTCTGTATAAATCCATGAAGTCCCTCTGGTCTGGTGTGTCATTCAAAGCTTTTGTTTCTTTGTTGATCTGCTTAGATGATCTGTTCATTGCTGAGAGTGGAGTGTTGAGGTCTCCTACTTTTAAGATATTATCAATATGTTTGTTTGGGTTAACAGTTGGCTTATGTAGTTGACTGCTCCCATGTTGGGGGGCATAGCTATTTAAAATTTTTAGATCTTCGGGCGCCTGGGTGGCTCAGTGGGTTAAGCTGCTGCCTTCGGCTCAGGTCATGATCTCAGGGTCCTGGGATCGAGTCCCACATCGGGCTCTCTGCTCATCAGGGAGCCTGCTTCCCTCTCTCTCTCTGCCTGCCTCTCTGTCTACTTGTGATCTCTCTCTGTCAAATCAATAAATAAAATCTTTTAAAAAATAAATAAATAAATAAAATTTTTAGATCTTCTTGTTAGATAGACCCTTTTAGCATAATATAGTGTCCTTCTTTATCTCTTACTACAGTCTTTAGCTTAAAATTGAATTTGTCTGATAGGAGAATTGCTACCCCAAGTTTCTTTGGAGGTCCGTTGGCATGAAAAAATGTTTCTCCATCCCCTCACTTTCACTCTGGATGTAACTTTAAGTTTAAAATGAATCTCCTGCAGACAGCATATGGGTGGATCCTGTCTTTTGATCCCATCTGCAACCCTGTGCATTTCATGGGAGCATTTAGACTGTTCACATTGAGAGTGATTTTTGAAAGATATGATTTTATTGCCAACGTGTTGCCTGTGAAGTCCTTCTTTCTATAAATTGTCTCTATTAATTTCTAGTCTATTACTCTTGGGGTCTTTCTTTTATAGAAACACCCCCCCCCTTAATATTTTTTGCAGGGCTGGCTTGTTGTCACATATTCTTTTACTTTCTGCCAGTCATGGAAACTCCTTCTCTTCATCCGCTCTGAATGACAGTCATGCTGGATAAAGTATCCTTGGCTGCATGTTCTTCTCATTTAGTATCTTGAATATGTCCAGCCAGTCCTTTCTGTCTTGCCATGTCTCTGTGGACAGGTCTGACATTATTCTGATGTTCCACCCTCTGAACATTAGAAATATCTTCCCCCCTTACATCTTTCAAGATTGTTTCCTTGGATATAAGATTTGCAAATTGTGCTATTTTATACTGTGGCATTTGTCTGTTTTCATTGATTTTGGGAAGGGTCCTCTCTGCCTCCTGGACATGAATGCTTGTTTCTTTCCCCAGATTAGGGATGTTCTCAGCTATGATTTTCTCAAATGTACCTTCTAGCGCCCTCTCTCTCTCTCTCTCTCCATCCTCTCAGGCATCCCAATAATCCTGTGATTGGAATGTTTTGTGGAATCATTAATATCTCTCATTCTGACCTCTTGGGTTTTTAGGTGTTTTTCCAAGACCTCCTTGGTTTTCTCCTTTTCTGTCATCTTCTAGTTTACTAATTCATCCTTCTGCCTCGTTTACCCTGGCAGTCAGAGTATTCAGTTAAGACTGCATTTAATTCATAGCATTTTTACGTTTGACCTGATTAGATCTCATTTCTGCCCCTAGAGATTCTATATTGTTGCTATATTTTTCTAAAGCCTAGATATCAAGTTCATAAATGTTACTCTGAAGTCTACTTCTGACATCTTGCTTATATACATATCCATTAAGTCTGTGGTAGAAGCCACAGTCTATGATTCTTTTCTTTGTTGGGAGTTCCTCCTCTTAGTCATTCTGTTGGGGGAGGGGTGTTTGAGGTAATGTACAGAGTCCAAAGTATTAACCATGATCCAAACAAGATGTGCCTCCTTTATAGCGACCTTAGGGTTGTTGTCCTCTTGTTCTTCCATCCTGTTTGTTCTTCCAGGGACCTGCTGTGCTGTTACTCAGGCAGCCCTGTTTGGGCAGAGTTGCTCTGCTCCCTGTGGAGGAGGGGTGAAATGGGTTCAGTGAAATCTGTTTTTTTGGGGGGTGGTCCTCTGGCGGCTTTCCCTGGAGACTTTTTGTGTATTTTCTGAGAGTCAGAGCAGAAGCGACTGCATCCAAACATGTCTTAGTACAGAGAGATCACAGTCTGCTCTTCAATGACCTCTCCAAGCCACACTATCTTCATTTCTATCAGTGCTGCTAAAACCCTCAGTCTCCTGGGTTGTGTGCCCTACAGCAACACTCCCAGCTGTTGCTCCCAGGTCTGGGCATGTCTCTGACCTTTGGGCCCCTAAAACTATAAGCTGCCCCCTGTTTATACCTGTTCACTTACAGTTCCAGGTTCCTGTTTGGGGGGCTGCCCTAAAGTCCTTCCCCTTCCACTACCAGACTGTGAATCTGTAACTTGACCCCAGCATGGGAGACTTTTGTGCTCCAGTGTTATCTAGGGCATGTTTATGCAGGATCCCTCCCCCTTTTCTTTATCTCCTGATATCTGCCCCCATAATCATGGTTCCCTGCTTCATACCTCAAGACCATCCACCAGAGATATTTTGTTTGTAGAGGTCCAGATATATCTTCTTACATCTCAGGCTGGTTTTGTGGGTGTTCAGAATGGTTCAGTAGATATCCAGCTTAATTCAGGGGACTGGTTAAAACAGGGTCCCCTATTCCTCTGCCAGTTTTTTTTTTCTCCCACATCTTCTCTGCATGGATACCTGGATTGTTAGCTAATGTAAATAATGATGCAAAAAATATTAAGGTGTTTTGAATTAGTGTTTCATTTTCATCGTGTAAATACCCATCAGTGGAATTTTTGATCATGTGGTAGTTCTATGTCTAATTTTTTGAGGAAATGCCATACTGTTTTTGACAGTGCCTACTCCAGTTTGCATTCGCACCAGCAATGCATGTGGGTTTCTTTTCTCCATATCCTCAGCAACACTTGTTGCTTATTGGTTTTTTGTTTTGTTTGTTTTGTTTTGATTTTTAATCATTTTTTTATTTATTTTCAGCATAACAGTATTCATTGT
>NW_022634391.1:0-3697 GCF_010015895.1 Lontra canadensis
AAACTGTTAAATACAGAGAACAAACTGGTAGTTGCCAGAGGGGAGGTGGGTGCAGCAAAAGTAAAATAAATAAAGGAGATTAAGAGTCATAAACTTCCAGTTAGAGGGCATGTAAGTCATTGGGATGGATAGTACAACATAGGGAATATACTTAATAATATTGTAACGATGTCATGTGGTGATGGCACTCACTGTGGTGAACGTTGAGTAATGTGTAAAATTTTTGAATCCATATGTTGTACACCTAAACTTAATATAATGTTTTACGTTAATTATATCAACAAAAAAAAAAAAACATAGCATATACTCCATGTTGGAGGAAAGAGTTTCCTTTTCCAGGGAATTACCAGAGTTTATTGGGCTGACAGCCAGTCCTACCTCTTTTTCTTCTTTTTGAAACGATAGTTTTTAAGAGCTGCAGTTCACATAGCTCTTATTTCTTGACTTACTTGTAAGTGAAATGGATATTTTCTTTAAAAGACATTAATAAAAATATTTTTAACAAGAGAAGCTTTGAGTGTGCTCATCTAGGACAACTACCAAGCAGCAAAAGAAGAATCCAGGGTGCAGGATATGATGTAAGGAATGCTGCCATTTGTAAAAGGAGAAAATAGATGTGCATCTTTGCCCATATGTTCATAAAATGGACCTGTAAGGATGAAACGGTTCCTGTGGTACAGAAACTTGATAAATGGCCATTGTGTGTGAAGGGAATTATTATTATTATTATATAGGTATATAATAATACTCAAATTATAAATGATATACTGGATTTCCATTAAAAAAAACAAATTAAAACATAAAAATTAAAGCCCGAATATAAGTGCAAGAGTTACTCTCTATTCAGTTTCTACCTCAACTTGGTATATTGCCATTTATTTATTTGTTTGTTTAGTCACCATACAGTACATCATTAATTTTTGATATACTGTTCCATGGTTCATTGTTTGCATATAACACCCAGTGTTTCTTGCAATACATGCCCTCCTTAATACCCATCTCCAGGCTAACCCATCCCCCCACACCCCTCCCCTCTGAAACCCTGTTTACTTCCCAAGTCCATAGTCCCTCATGGTTCATCTCCCCCTCTGAACCCCTCCTCCATTTTCCCTTCCTTCTTCTAATATCCTCCATGCTATTCTTTATGTTCCACATATAAGTGAAACCACATGATAATTGTCTTTCTCCACTTGGCTTATTTCACTTAGCGTAATCTCCACCAGTTCCATCCATGTTGATGCAGATGGTGGGTATTCATCCTTTCTGATGGCTAAATAATATTCCATTGTATATATGGACCACATCTTCTTTATCCATTCATCTGTTGAAGGGCATCTCAGCTCCTTCTACAGTTCTGCTAGTGTGGACATTGCTGCTATGATTATTGGGGTGCAGGTGTCCCTTCTTTTCACTACATCTGTATCATTAGGGTAAATATCTAGTTGTGCAGTTACTGGATCTTAGGGTAGCTCTATTTTCAACATCTTGAGGAACCTCCATCTTGTTTTCCAAAGTGACTGTATCATCTTGCATTCCCAGTAAGAGTGTAACAGAGTTCCCCTTTCTCCACACCCTTGTCAACATTTGTTGTTTCCTGACTTGTTAATTTTTGCCATTCTAACAGGTGTAAGGTGGTTCTGATTTGAGTCTGTAAGGTGGTTCTGATTTGAATTTCCATGATGGCTAATGATGTTGAACATTTTTTCATGTGTCTGTTAGCCATTTGTACGTCTTCACTGGAGACGTGTCTCATCTTCTGGCCATTTTTTTGACTTGATTATTTGTTTTTGGGTGTTGAGTTTGAGAAAGTCTTTATAGATCATGGACACTAGTCCTTTATCTCTAATGTCATTTGCAAATATTTTCCCCCAATTCGGTGGGTTGCCTCTTTGTTTTAACTGTTTCCTTTGATGTGCAGAAGCTTTCTCTCTTGATGAAGTCCCAAAATTTCATTTTCACTTTTGTTTCCCTTGCCTTTGGAGACGTGTCTTGAAAGAACTTGCTGTGGCTGATGTGAAGAGGTTACTGCCTATGTTCTCCTCTAGGATTTTGATGGATTCCTGTCTCACATTGAAGTCTTTCATCCATTTTGTGTTTCTCTTTGTGCATGGTGTAAGAGAGTGGTCGAGTTTCATTTTTCTGTATATAGCTGTCCAATTTCCTCAGCACCACTTATTGTAGAGACTGGCTTTTTCCCATTGGATATTTGATCCCGCTGTTGAAGATTAGTTGACCATAGAGTCGAAGGTCCATATCTGGGTTCTCTATGCTTTCTTTTGTTTTCTTTTGTTCTCTATGTGTTTCTTTTTGTGCCAGTACCATGTTGTCTTGGTGATCACAGTTTTGTATTATAGATTAAACTCAGGCAATCTCATCCTCCCAGCTTTGTTTTTCTTTTTCAACATTTCTTGGCAATTTGGGGTCTTTTCTAATCCCATACAAATTTTAAAGAATTTTTTGTTCCAGCACTTTGAAAAATGCCATTGGTGTTTTGATCGGGATGTTGTTGAAAGTATAGATTGCTCTTGGCAGCACAGACATTTTAACAATGTATATTCTTCCAATCCATGAGAATTGAATGTTTTTTCCATCTTTTTATGTCTTCCTCAATTTCTGTCGGAAGTGCTCTGTAGTTTCTAGAGTATAGCTCCTTTACCTCTTGGGTTAGGTTTATTCCAAAATATTTTATAATTTTTAGTGCTATTGTAAATGGAATTGATTCTGTAATTTCTCTTTTTACAGTTACATTGTTAGTATATAGAAAAGCAAATGATTTCTGTGCATTAATTTTATATCCTGCCACATTACTGAATAGCTGTATGAGTTCCAGTAATTTGGGGGTGGAGTCTTTTTCACATAAAGTATCGTGCCATCTCTGAAGAGAGAGAGTTTGGCTACTTCTTTGTCAATTTGAGTGCCTATTATTTCTTTTTGTTGTCTGATTGCTGATGCTAGGACTTCAAGTACTATGTTGAAAAATAGAGGCAAGAGTGGGCATCCTTGTCATGTTCCTGATCTTCAGGGAAAAACTCTCAGCTTTTCTCCATTGAGAATGATATTTGCTATGGGCTTTTCATAGATGGTTTTTATGAATTTGAGGAATGTTCCCTCTATCCCTACACTCTGAAGAGTTTTAGTCAGGAAAGGATGCTGTATTTTGTCAAATGATTTTTCTGCATCAATTGAGAGGATCATATGGTTCTTGTCTCTTCTCTTGTCTCTTCTCTTCTCTTATTAATGTGTTCTATCACATTGATTGATTTGTGAATGTTGAAACACCTTTGGATCCCAGGAATTAATCCCGCATGGTTGTGATGGATAATCTTTTAATGTACTGATGGAACCTAATAGCTAGGAACTTGTTGAGAATTTTTGCATCCATATTCATCATGGATACTGGTCTATAATTCTCCTTTATGATGGGGTTTTTCCCTGGTTAGGTGGTCAAGGTAATGCTGACCTCATAGAATGAGTTATGAAGTTCTCTTTATGTTTCTATTTTTTTGAAACAGCTTCAGGAGAATAAGTATTATTTCTTCTCTGAATGTTTGGTAGAATTCCCAAGGGAATCCATCAGGCCCTCGACTCTCATTTCTTGGGAGGTTTTTGATCACTGCTTCAATTTCATTACTGGTTATTGGTCTATTCATATTTCCAATTTCTTCCTGTTTCAGTCTTGGTAGATTATAGGTTTCCA
>NW_022634392.1:0-3697 GCF_010015895.1 Lontra canadensis
CTTTGGGGACGGTCTAGCCCTTTTCATCATTTTTCTTGCCACAAAATATAGACTCTCCTCGGCATCCTTCTATGTATAGTCTATTTTTCACGGACCTATTGAGGTCTTTCCTTTCAATAGAATTGGAGTCGTTCATTCAGAAGGTCATTGTTGAAATGTTGAAGTTGAACTCTACTCCCTCGCTAGCCGTGCTTTCTTCTTGCCGTCTCTTCCTTCTTCCCAACTGAACTGCCTTCCTTTCGATGACCTGAGTCCTTTGGAGGCTGCTCTCTGCCTTCTACGATTGACTGTCACACGGGCAGTGAGATATTAGTAGGTAATTCTGGCTCTTTCTCAAATTGGACTCCCACTTGTTGAGGGAATCTGTAGAGGAAGCTTTCTTTGAGGGATCCTTTCATCCCGCTGCTAACTCATGGTCCTTAACGGGTCTGTCCCGAATATTCTGACTTCGCCCAAAGAACTCTTTCCTCTGGCTGGTGGGAACTCCAATGACCTCGATCCTTGAATGAGTCTTGGCAACCATCGGGTTCAGTTGCCTTGACTCTTTGTTAGAACCTGGGGCATTTATTAAGACAAACACGTCTTCCTGTATTCCCAAGAGCTTGTTGTCTATTTGACTTCCTTCTTTCTGGAACCCATGGCCTTTTCATCCCTCTAGCCTTCCTGAATCCCAATCTCTCTTTCCTCACAGCAGTGAGAATCCCATCTTTTCCTTGGAATCTCCTCCGTACCCCCACCATCCAGAACTCCTCCAGGTGAAAAGCCGAGTGTATCATGGGTCTCAGTTTTTTGTGTTTGCTTGTTTTCCTTTTCACAGGGTTCACAAATGTGCGTTCCTTTTCAATGTTTTAAAGAGTTAGATATAGATAGATAAATAGATAGATAGATATCTCTATTTACATAGAGATATCTATATATATTGATAGATATAGATATTTTTTCTTTTCCAATTCCCCATGGGCTTCTGGTTTCATTTCGTCTAAGAAGCTTTGTATTTGTTTTCTAGGGGTGCTGTTACAAGATACCAGAAGCCCAGGGGCTGAAACAACAGAAGAGGACAGTGTCACAGTTACAGAGGCTACAATGCTGGTAGGCAATGCTCCTTTTGTAGGTATTAGGGAAGGATCTGTTCCAGGCCCCTCTCCCAGCTTGAACGATTGCCCTGGCTTTGGACTTCTTCCCATGGCCTTCTCCCTCAGTGCCTATCTGTGTATCCCCAGTTTCCCCTCTTAGAAGGACACAAGGCCTCCTGAATTAGGGGCCAAGTCTATTCAAATATGACCTTATCCTGGCTAGTTCCTTCTCCAGGGACCCTACTTCCAAATAAGGTCACGCTCACAGGGTCTGGGGATTAGGACTGGGATAGTTTATATGCATGCACACACACAGACAGACACACATATAGAGGTGTGTGTATATATGTGTATATATATATATATACATATATATACTCACCCATATAACTATATATACAGATATATGTAAATGAATATATATATTCTTATTTTATTTTATTTTTTTTTTTTTTTTGCCTAATAAAACATTTATTCAGAATCTCAGTCTTCCTTCCTTTCATTACAAGGTTATTCGCATGCTTTTGGTGCCTCCTGAACAATTCGACCACCTCTACATCCTCCATCTCCATGAAAGTGATTGTTACCTAATGTCGTCTCCCATTTTTTGGAAATCGGTTAACATCTTTTTGGAGTTTAGGTTTTTTTGGTACTGAGTATCTGTTCCTAGGCTGATGAAGGTGACTTTCATCCTACTTTTTCCTTCTGAGTTTGTTTCATTTTCAGAAAGACAGTTCTCTAGTTTTTAAAAGAAGGACCGATACAATCTAAATGGTTCTTCTTGTAAGTCTATGATCCTTTTTCTCATGTTGCATGTATTTAAAGTGACCAGAGATTTGGGGGCTGAACTGCATTTATCAGCATTTAAAAGAAAAAAATTTAAATTAAATGTAACTTAATTTAAATATATTTAATTTAAATTTAAAATTTAAAATTTAAATTAAATACATCGAAAGAAAAAAAATGTATTTTTAAAAAGGAACCTAAAAAGGGATGAAGCAAACTAATTGCAAGAAAACGGACAAAAATTGAGGAGCTCAGTCATTTCATAAAATGTCAATGGTTTCTATACTCTCATGAAAAGATTAAATTGGTTAGATTGAATCAATACCCACATACACACATAATGATGTGCTGCTTCTACGAGATACAGAATCAGCTCACCAAGGCAGAAACAAAATTCGGTATTATTGAACACCTCAAATGGAACAACTCTTCCACCAACCTAGCAGGCGATGTCCTAGCCAGTGTAAGAAGTGACGGATGAAACATGGAAGGTAGAAGAACTGGGAAAAATGAGTGAAATTTGTCTAGAAAGATGTTCTAAGAGAATGTCCAAAGTATTCGAATCAGGAAGTACACTCCTCAAAGTCATCGGAGATCAGTTAAAAATTCAGAAACATTCATTGGAATTCAGGGACATAGGAACAAAAGTTGAAAATCTTATTGATGAGAGTGTAAGGACCTATTTAGAAACTGACCCTGCTCCCCTTCCCCCAGGGGATTAACTTGGAGACAAGTCCCAGAAACCAGCTTCAGGTAACAAAACCCAGATACAAAGATGGGTCAGGCCAGGTGGAGACATCCGGATCAGTGGGGGGATGCATATGGTCTCCCTGCTTACCAAGGAATATGAGCCCCGCCCTTTGGGCACCAATCCCAATCAAGGTGGAATAGGCTGGTTCAAATGTCTATGAGGGTCAATTGTAACTGAATCGGTCGCCTAGCATCACTAAGGAGTTTCCTGTGTGTGTTACAATCTCATTGGCCAGCTGTGCGTGGCCAGGCCCGACCGCATGGCCTTTGCCCTTAAAAGCTAGTCTGTGAAACAGACAAGGGTCGCCCTCTCTTGGAAGATGTTCGCGGCCCCAAACGTTCGGTGAGATTCCTGATGCTTGGCGCGAAATAAAGCTTTGATGACCTTCGCTTTGTATCAGTCTCGCTCCTTTAATTCCGGACCCATTATTGGGGCATAACAGAGAGCACCAAAGCGGGGACTTCAATTATGCCAAGGATTTCTACAGCCTTGAGCCAGCAAGTCTCCACCCAGAAAACCATCCAAGATGACTCTGGGGGAATGTATGACTTAAATCAATTGGATGTCCAATAGGTTCATATGTTACCGGCATTAAGAGAACAGGTTCCTAGATTGGATGATCGGTATTGGAAAGTTTCAATCGACCGCACCTTGATGGAGAGATTCAGGGCAAGCCCAGTTTCCTAGCTAGCTAGGGCCTGTGTACATGGAGAAGAAAGACTTTTATTTCCTTGAACGTGAAAAGGACTGGACATTCCCCAGCAGACCTGAAGTAGGAAGCAAGAGCAAGAGTGAGGGAGAAAGAGAGTGAGAGGAGAATCTGATGGGCTAGGATTTACTTCAGGTCATCGGAAGGAAGGCAGTTCTAAACGGATGAAGCAAGAGACAGGAAAAAGAAAACACGACTAGCGAGGGAGTAGACTTCAACTTCAGCATTTCCACAATGACCTTCCGAATGAACGACTCCAAGATTCTATTGAAAGGAAAGACCTCGATATGTCCGTGAAAAATAGACTGTACATAGAAGGATGCCGGGGAGAGTCTAGATTTTGTGGCAAGAAAAATGATGAAAAGGGCTAGACCGTCC
>NW_022634393.1:0-3697 GCF_010015895.1 Lontra canadensis
TCTCAAGGTTCTAGCCGGGCTCGAAAAAGGCATGGAAGATATTAGAGAAACCCTCTCGGGAGATATAAAAGCCCTTTCTGGAGAAATAAAAGAACTAAAATCTAACCAAGTTGAAATCAAAAAAGCTATTAATGAGGTGCAATCAAAAATGGAGTCTCTCAACTGCTAGGATAAATGAGGCAGAAGAAAGAATTAGCAATATAGAAGACCAAATGACAGAGAATAAAGAAGCTGAGCAAAAGAGGGACAAACAGCTACTGGACCACGAGGGCAGAATTCGAGAGATGAGTGACACCATAAGATGAAACAACATTAGAATAATTGGGATTCCAGAAGAAGAAGAAAGGAGAGGGGAGCAGAAGGTATATTGGAGAGAATTATTGGAGAGAATTTCCCCAATATGGCAAAGGGAACAAGCATCAAAATCCAGGAGGTGCAGAGAACCCCCCTCAAAATCAATAAGAATAGGTCCACACCCCGTCACCTAATAGCAAAATTTACAAGTCTTAGTGACAAAGAGAAAATCCTGAAAGCAGCCCGGGAAAAGAAGTCTGTAACATACAATGGTAAAAAAGATTGGCAGCAGACTTATCCACAGAGAACTGGCAGGCCAGAAAGATCTGGCATGATATATTCAGAGCACTAAACAAGAAAAACATGCAACCAAGAATACTATATCCAGCTAGGCTATCATTGAAAAGAGAAGGAGAGATTAAAAGCTTCCAGGACAAACAAAAACTGAAAGAATTTGCAAACACCAAACCAGCTCTACAGGAAATATTGAAAAGGGTCCTCTAAGCAAAGAGAGACCCTAAAAGTAGTAGATCAGAAAGGAACAGAAAAAATATACAATAACAGTCACTTTACAGGCAATACAATGGCACTAAATTCATATCTCTCAATCGTTACCCTGAATGTTAATGGGCTAAATGCCCCAATCAAAAGACACAGGGTATCAGAATGGATAAAAAAACAATAACCATCTATACGTTGCCTACAAGAACCTCATTTTAGACCCGAAGACACCTCCAGATTTAAAGTGAGGGTGTGGAAAAGAATTTACCATGCTAATGGACATCAAAAGAAAGCAGGGGTCGCAATCCTTATATCAGATCAATTAGATTTTAAGCCAAAGACTATAATAAGAGATGACGAAGGACACTATATCATACTCAAAGGATCTGTCCAACAAGAAGATCTAACAATTTTAAATATCTATGCCCCTAACAAGGGAGCAGCCAACTATATAAACCAATTAATAACAAAATCAAGAAACACAACAACAATAATACAGTAATAGTAGGGGACTTTAACACTCCCTTCACTGAAATGGACAGATCATCCAAGCAAAAGATCAACAAGGAAATAAAGGCCTTAAATGACACACTGGACCAGATGGACATCACAGATATATTCAGAACATTTCATCCCAAAGCAACAGAATACACATTCTTCTCTACTACACATGGAACATTCTCCAGAATAGATCACATCCTGGTTCCTAAATCAGGTCTCAACCGGTATGAAAAGATTGGGATCATTCCCCGCATATTTTCAGACCACAATGCTCTGAAGCTAGAACTCAATCACAAGAGGAAATTTGGAAAGAACCCAAATACATGGAGACTAAACAGCATCCTTCTAAAGAATGAATGGGTCAACCAGGAAATTAAAGAAGAATTGAAAAAATTCATGGAAACAAATGATAATGAAAACACAAGGGTTCAAAATCTGTGGGACACAACAAAGGCAGTCCTGAGAGGAAAATATATAGTGGTACAAGCCTATCTCAAGAAACAAGAAAGGTATCAAGTACACAACCTAACCCTACCTAATGGAGCTGGAGAAAGAACAAGAAAGAAACCCTAAACCCAGCAGAAGAAGAGAAATCATAAAGATCAGAGCAGAAATCAATGAAATAGAAACCAAAAAAACAATATAGCAAATCAATGAAACGAGGAGCTGGTTCTTTGAAAGAATTAATAAGATTGATAAACCCCTGGCCAGACTTATAAAAAGAAAAGAGAAAGGACCCAAATCAATAAAATCATGAATGAAAGAGGAGAGATCACACCTAACACCAAAGAAATACGGACAATTTTAAGAACATACTATGAGCAACTCTACGCCAACAAATTTGACAATCTGGAAGAAATGGATGCATTCCTAGAGACATATAAACTACCACAACTCAACCAGGAAGAAATAGAAAGCCTGAACAGACCCATAACCAGGAAGGAGATTAAAACAGTCATCAAAAATCTCCAAACAAACAAAAGCCCAGGGCCAGATGGCTTCCCGGGGGAATTCTACCAAACATTTAAAGAAGAACTAATTCCTATTCTCCTGAAACTGTTCCAAAAAATAGAAATGGAAGGAAAACTTCCAAACTCATTTTATGAGGCCAGCATCACCTTGATCCCAAAACCGGACAAGGGTCCCATCAAAAAAGAGAACTACAGACCAATATCCTTGATGAACACAGATGCAAAAATTCTCACCAAAATTCTAGCCAATAGGATTCAACAGTGCATTAAAAGGATTATTCACCACGACCAAGGGGGATTTATTCCAGGGCTGCAAGGTTGGTTCAACATCCGCAAATCAATCAATGTGATACAACACATTAATAAAAGAAAGAACAAGAACCATATGATACTCTCCATAGATGCTGAAAAAGCATTTGACAAAGTACAGCATCCCTTCCTGATCAAAACTCTTCAAAGTGTAGGGATAGAGGGCACATACCTCAATATTATCAACGCCATCTATGAAAAACCCACCGCAAATATCATTCTCAATGGAGAAAAACTGAAAGCATTTCCGCTAAGGTCAGGAACACGGCAGGGATGTCCGTTATCAACACTGCTATTCAACATAGTACTAGAAGTCCTAGCCTCAGCAATCAGACAACAAAAGGAAATTAAAGCCATCCAAATCGGCAAAGAAGAAGTCAAACGATCACTCTTCACAGATGATATGATACTATATGTGGAAAACCCAAAAGACTCCACTCCAAAACTGCTAGAACTTGTACAGGAATTCAGCCAAGTGTCAGGATATAAAATCAATGCACAGAAATCAGTTGCATTTCTCTACACCAACAACAAGACAGAAGAAAGAGAAATTAAGGAGTCAATCCCATTTACAATTGCACCCAAAACTATAAGATACCTAGGAATAAACCTAACCAAAGAGGCTAAGAATCTATACTCAGAAAACTATAAAGTACTCATGAAAGAAATTGAGGAAGACACAAAGAAATGGAAAAATGTTCCATGCTCCTGGATTGGAAGAATAAGTATTGTGAAAATGTCTATGCTACCTAAAGCAATCTACACATTTAATGCAATTCCTATCAAAATACCATCCATTTTTTTTTCAAAGAAATGGAACAAATAATCCTAAAATTTATATGGAACCAGAAAAGACCTCAAATAGCCAAAGGAATATTGAAAAAGAAAGCCAAAGCTGGTGGCATCACAATTCTGGACTTTAAGCTCTGTTACAAAGCTGTCATCATCAAGACAGCATGGTACTGGCACAAAAACAGACACATAGATCAATGGAACAGAATAGAGAGCCCAGAAATAGACCCCCAACTCTGTGGTCAACTCATCTTTGACAAAGCAAGAAAGAATGTCCAATGGAAAAAAGACAGTTTCATCAATAAATGGTGTTGGGAAAATTGGACGGC
>NW_022634394.1:0-3697 GCF_010015895.1 Lontra canadensis
AAACTGTTAAATACAGAGAACAAACTGGTAGTTGCCAGAGGGGAGGTGGGTGCAGCAAAAGTAAAATAAATAAAGGAGATTAAGAGTCATAAACTTCCAGTTAGAGGGCATGTAAGTCATTGGGATGGATAGTACAACATAGGGAATATACTTAATAATATTGTAACGATGTCATGTGGTGATGGCACTCACTGTGGTGAACGTTGAGTAATGTGTAAAATTTTTGAATCCATATGTTGTACACCTAAACTTAATATAATGTTTTACGTTAATTATATCAACAAAAAAAAAAAAACATAGCATATACTCCATGTTGGAGGAAAGAGTTTCCTTTTCCAGGGAATTACCAGAGTTTATTGGGCTGACAGCCAGTCCTACCTCTTTTTCTTCTTTTTGAAACGATAGTTTTTAAGAGCTGCAGTTCACATAGCTCTTATTTCTTGACTTACTTGTAAGTGAAATGGATATTTTCTTTAAAAGACATTAATAAAAATATTTTTAACAAGAGAAGCTTTGAGTGTGCTCATCTAGGACAACTACCAAGCAGCAAAAGAAGAATCCAGGGTGCAGGATATGATGTAAGGAATGCTGCCATTTGTAAAAGGAGAAAATAGATGTGCATCTTTGCCCATATGTTCATAAAATGGACCTGTAAGGATGAAACGGTTCCTGTGGTACAGAAACTTGATAAATGGCCATTGTGTGTGAAGGGAATTATTATTATTATTATATAGGTATATAATAATACTCAAATTATAAATGATATACTGGATTTCCATTAAAAAAAACAAATTAAAACATAAAAATTAAAGCCCGAATATAAGTGCAAGAGTTACTCTCTATTCAGTTTCTACCTCAACTTGGTATATTGCCATTTATTTATTTGTTTGTTTAGTCACCATACAGTACATCATTAATTTTTGATATACTGTTCCATGGTTCATTGTTTGCATATAACACCCAGTGTTTCTTGCAATACATGCCCTCCTTAATACCCATCTCCAGGCTAACCCATCCCCCCACACCCCTCCCCTCTGAAACCCTGTTTACTTCCCAAGTCCATAGTCCCTCATGGTTCATCTCCCCCTCTGAACCCCTCCTCCATTTTCCCTTCCTTCTTCTAATATCCTCCATGCTATTCTTTATGTTCCACATATAAGTGAAACCACATGATAATTGTCTTTCTCCACTTGGCTTATTTCACTTAGCGTAATCTCCACCAGTTCCATCCATGTTGATGCAGATGGTGGGTATTCATCCTTTCTGATGGCTAAATAATATTCCATTGTATATATGGACCACATCTTCTTTATCCATTCATCTGTTGAAGGGCATCTCAGCTCCTTCTACAGTTCTGCTAGTGTGGACATTGCTGCTATGATTATTGGGGTGCAGGTGTCCCTTCTTTTCACTACATCTGTATCATTAGGGTAAATATCTAGTTGTGCAGTTACTGGATCTTAGGGTAGCTCTATTTTCAACATCTTGAGGAACCTCCATCTTGTTTTCCAAAGTGACTGTATCATCTTGCATTCCCAGTAAGAGTGTAACAGAGTTCCCCTTTCTCCACACCCTTGTCAACATTTGTTGTTTCCTGACTTGTTAATTTTTGCCATTCTAACAGGTGTAAGGTGGTTCTGATTTGAGTCTGTAAGGTGGTTCTGATTTGAATTTCCATGATGGCTAATGATGTTGAACATTTTTTCATGTGTCTGTTAGCCATTTGTACGTCTTCACTGGAGACGTGTCTCATCTTCTGGCCATTTTTTTGACTTGATTATTTGTTTTTGGGTGTTGAGTTTGAGAAAGTCTTTATAGATCATGGACACTAGTCCTTTATCTCTAATGTCATTTGCAAATATTTTCCCCCAATTCGGTGGGTTGCCTCTTTGTTTTAACTGTTTCCTTTGATGTGCAGAAGCTTTCTCTCTTGATGAAGTCCCAAAATTTCATTTTCACTTTTGTTTCCCTTGCCTTTGGAGACGTGTCTTGAAAGAACTTGCTGTGGCTGATGTGAAGAGGTTACTGCCTATGTTCTCCTCTAGGATTTTGATGGATTCCTGTCTCACATTGAAGTCTTTCATCCATTTTGTGTTTCTCTTTGTGCATGGTGTAAGAGAGTGGTCGAGTTTCATTTTTCTGTATATAGCTGTCCAATTTCCTCAGCACCACTTATTGTAGAGACTGGCTTTTTCCCATTGGATATTTGATCCCGCTGTTGAAGATTAGTTGACCATAGAGTCGAAGGTCCATATCTGGGTTCTCTATGCTTTCTTTTGTTTTCTTTTGTTCTCTATGTGTTTCTTTTTGTGCCAGTACCATGTTGTCTTGGTGATCACAGTTTTGTATTATAGATTAAACTCAGGCAATCTCATCCTCCCAGCTTTGTTTTTCTTTTTCAACATTTCTTGGCAATTTGGGGTCTTTTCTAATCCCATACAAATTTTAAAGAATTTTTTGTTCCAGCACTTTGAAAAATGCCATTGGTGTTTTGATCGGGATGTTGTTGAAAGTATAGATTGCTCTTGGCAGCACAGACATTTTAACAATGTATATTCTTCCAATCCATGAGAATTGAATGTTTTTTCCATCTTTTTATGTCTTCCTCAATTTCTGTCGGAAGTGCTCTGTAGTTTCTAGAGTATAGCTCCTTTACCTCTTGGGTTAGGTTTATTCCAAAATATTTTATAATTTTTAGTGCTATTGTAAATGGAATTGATTCTGTAATTTCTCTTTTTACAGTTACATTGTTAGTATATAGAAAAGCAAATGATTTCTGTGCATTAATTTTATATCCTGCCACATTACTGAATAGCTGTATGAGTTCCAGTAATTTGGGGGTGGAGTCTTTTTCACATAAAGTATCGTGCCATCTCTGAAGAGAGAGAGTTTGGCTACTTCTTTGTCAATTTGAGTGCCTATTATTTCTTTTTGTTGTCTGATTGCTGATGCTAGGACTTCAAGTACTATGTTGAAAAATAGAGGCAAGAGTGGGCATCCTTGTCATGTTCCTGATCTTCAGGGAAAAACTCTCAGCTTTTCTCCATTGAGAATGATATTTGCTATGGGCTTTTCATAGATGGTTTTTATGAATTTGAGGAATGTTCCCTCTATCCCTACACTCTGAAGAGTTTTAGTCAGGAAAGGATGCTGTATTTTGTCAAATGATTTTTCTGCATCAATTGAGAGGATCATATGGTTCTTGTCTCTTCTCTTGTCTCTTCTCTTCTCTTATTAATGTGTTCTATCACATTGATTGATTTGTGAATGTTGAAACACCTTTGGATCCCAGGAATTAATCCCGCATGGTTGTGATGGATAATCTTTTAATGTACTGATGGAACCTAATAGCTAGGAACTTGTTGAGAATTTTTGCATCCATATTCATCATGGATACTGGTCTATAATTCTCCTTTATGATGGGGTTTTTCCCTGGTTAGGTGGTCAAGGTAATGCTGACCTCATAGAATGAGTTATGAAGTTCTCTTTATGTTTCTATTTTTTTGAAACAGCTTCAGGAGAATAAGTATTATTTCTTCTCTGAATGTTTGGTAGAATTCCCAAGGGAATCCATCAGGCCCTCGACTCTCATTTCTTGGGAGGTTTTTGATCACTGCTTCAATTTCATTACTGGTTATTGGTCTATTCATATTTCCAATTTCTTCCTGTTTCAGTCTTGGTAGATTATAGGTTTCCA
>NW_022634395.1:0-3693 GCF_010015895.1 Lontra canadensis
TTTTTTTTTCTTTTTCAATTTTTTTTCTTTTCTTCTGCTAAATTTTTTTAACTTTTACCCTTTTCTTTTTTAAAGTTTTTTAACTAGTTTATCTAATATATATATATATATATGTCCTTTTTATATTTTTTTCATTATTGGTTTTCTTTTTTTATTTGTTTCTTTTTTCTTTCTTTTTTTTTTTTTTTCTTTCTGGACCTCTTTTTATCCCCTTTCCCCGCCCACTCAAGATTTGGGATCTCTTTTGATTTGGCTAAAGCATATTTTCCTGGGGTTGTTGCCACCCTTTCAGTATTTTATTTACTCCTTCATATACTCTTATCTGGACAAAATGACAAGGTGGAAAAATTCACAACAAAAAAAAAGAACAAGAGGCAGTACCAAAGGCTAGGGACCTAATCAATACAGACATTGGTAATATGTCAGATCTAGAGTTCAGAATGACGATTCTCAAGGTTCTAGCCGGGCTCGAAAAAGGCATGGAAGATATTAGAGAAACCCTCTTGGGAGATATAAAAGCCCTTTCTGGAGAAATAAAAGAACTAAAATCTAATCAAGTTGAAATCAAAAAAGCTATTAATGAGGTGCAATCAAAAATGGAGGCTCTCACTGCTAGGATAAATGAGGCAGAAGAAAGAATTAGCGATATAGAAGACCAAATGACAGAGAATAAAGAAGCTGAGCAAAAGAGGGACAAACAGCTACTGGACCACGAGGGCAGAATTCGAGAGATAAGTGACACCATAAGATGAAACAACATTAGAATAATTGGGATTCCAGAAGAAGAAGAAAGAGAGAGGGGAGCAGAAGGTATATTGGAGAGAATTCTTGGAGAGAATTTCCCCAATATGGCAAAGGGAACAAGCATCAAAATCCAGGAGGTTCAGAGAACCCCCCTCAAAATCAATAAGAATAGGTCCACACCCCGTCACCTAATAGTAAAATTTACAAGTCTTAGTGACAAAGAGAAAATCCTGAAAGCAGCCCGGGAGAAAAAGTCTGTAACATACAATGGTAAAAATATTAGATTGGCAGCAGACTTATCCACAGAGACCTGGCAGGCCAGAAAGAGCTGGCATGATATATTCAGAGTACTAAACGAGAAAAACATGCAGCCAAGAATACTATATCCAGCTAGGCTATCGTTGAAAATAGAAGGAGAGATTAAAAGCATCCAGGACAAACAAAAACTGAAAGAATTTGCAAACACCAAACCAGCTCTACAGGAAATATTGAAAGGGGTGCTCTAAGCAAAGAGAGAGCCTAAAAGTAGTAGATCAGAAAGGAACAGAAACAATATACAATAACAGTCACCTGACAGGCAATACAATGGCACTAAATTCATATCTCTCAATAGTTACCCTGAATGTTAATGGGCTAAATGCCCCAATCAAAAGACACAGGGTATCAGAATGGATAAAAAACCAAAACCGATCTATATGTTGCCTACAAGAAACTCATTTTAAACCCGTAGACACCTCCAGATTTAAAGTGAGGGGGTGGAAAAGAATTTACCATGCTAATGGACATCAGAAGAAAGCAGGAGTGGCAATCCTTATATCAGATCAATTAGATTTTAAACCAAAGACTATAATAAGAGATGAAGAAGGACACTATATTATACTCAAAGGATCTGTCCAACAAGAAGATCTAACAATTTTAAATATCTATGCCCCTAACGTGGGAGCAGCCAACTATATAAACCAATTAATAACAAAATCAAAGAAACACATCTACAATCATACAATAATAGTAGGGGACTTTAACACTCCCCTCACTGAAATGGACAGATCATCCAAGCAAAAGATCAACAAGGAAATAAAGGCCTTAAATGACACACTGGACCAGATGGACATCACAGATATATTCAGAACATTTCATCCCAAAGCAACAGAATACACATTCTTCTCTAGTGCACATGGAACATTCTCCAGAATAGATCACATCCTTGGTTCTAAATCAGGTCTCAACCAGTATCAAAAGATTGGGATCATTCCCTGCATATTTTCAGACCACAATGCCCTGAAGCTAGAACTCAATCACAAGAGGAAATTTGGAAAGAACCCAAATACATGGCGACTAAACAGCATCCTTCTAAAGAATGAATGGGTCAACCAGGAAATTAAAGAAGAATTGAAAAAATTCATGGAAACAAATGATAATGAAAATACAACGGTTCAAAATCTGTGGGACACAACAAAGGCAGTCCTGAGAGGAAAATATATAGCGGTACAAGCCTTTCTCAAGAAACAAGAAAGGTCTCAGGTACACAACCTAACCCTACACCTAAAGGAGCTGGAGAAAGAACAAGAAAGAAACCCTAAACCCAGCAGGAGAAGAGAAATCATAAAGATCAGAGCAGAAATCAATGAAAGAGAAACAAAAAAAAACAATAGAACAAATCAATGAAACTAGGAGCTGGTTCTTTGAAAGAATTAATAAGATTGATAAACCCCTGGCCAGACTTATCAAAAAGAAAAGAGAAAGGACCCAAATCAATAAAATCATGAATGAAAGAGGAGAGATCACAACTAACACCAAAGAAATACAGACAATTATAAGAACATATTATGAGCAACTCTATGCCAACAAATTTGACAATCTGGAAGAAATGGATGCATTCCTAGAGACATATAAACTACCACAACTGAACCAGGAAGAAATAGAAAGCCTGAACAGACCCATAACCAGTAAGGAGATTGAAACAGTCATCCAAAACCTCCAAACAAACAAAAGCCCAGGGCCAGACGGCTTCCCAGGGGAATTCTACCAAACATTTAAAGAAGAACTAATTCCTATTCTCCTGAGACTGTTCCAAAAAATAGAAATGGAAGGAAAACTTCCAAACTCATTTTATGAGGACAGCATCACCTTGATCCCAAAACCAGACAGGGATCCCATCAAAAAAGAGAACTACAGACCAATATCCTTGATGAACACAGATGTAAAAATTCTCACCAAAATACTAGCCAATAGGATTCAACAGTACATTAAAAGGATTATTCACCACGACCAAGTGGGATTTATTCCAGGGCTGCAAGGTTGGTACAACATCCGCAAATCAATCAATGTGATAAAACACATTAATAAAAGAAAGAACAGGAACCATATGATACTCTCAATAGATGCTGAAAAAGCATTTGACAAAGTACAGCATCCCTTCCTGATCAAAACTCTTCAAAGTGTAGGGATAGAGGGCACATACCTCAATATTATCAAAGCCATCTATGAAAAACCCATCGCAAATATCATTCTCAATGGAGAAAAACTGAAAGCTTTTCCGCTAAGGTCAGGAACACGGCAGGGATGTCCGTTATCACCACTGCTATTCAACATAGTACTAGAAGTCCTAGCCTCAGCAATCAGACAACAAAAAGAAATTAAAGGCATCCAAATCGGCAAAGAAGAAGTCAAACTATCACTCTTCGCAGATGATATGATACTCTATGTGGAAAACCCAAAAGACTCCACTCCAAAACTGCTAGAACTTGTACAGGAATTCAGTAAAGTGTCAGGATATAAAATCAATGCACAAAAATCAGTCGCATTTCTCTACACCAACAAGACAGAAGAAAGAGAAATTAAGGAGTCCATCCCATTTACAATTGCACCCAAAACTATAAGATACCTGGGAATAAACCTTACCAAAGAGACTAAGAATCTATACACAGAAAACTATAAAGTACTCATGAA
>NW_022634396.1:0-3693 GCF_010015895.1 Lontra canadensis
CCCCCCCCAAATTTATTATCTTTTTGTGGTGATTTTAACATATACCCATAAACTCTTCGATACTCATGACTGCAGGAGTTAGAGCTTAATTCTTCAACCCTTGAGATTGAATAGCTGCGCTTAGCTATTCTAGTGAATAGTGCACAGGAAGGGAAGAATGGTAATTTAAAGGGGAGAAACTTTGCTGATGGCCTCTGTTCCAAGTGATCAAGGTTAATATCACCAGTAATAAGTCACACTGATGTCATGTACCCCTGAGATGAAAAGAAGGGCACCTCTGTGGTATTCTTCCCATAGAGCCGTAACTTTGGTACAATCATGATAAGACACTAGATAGAAACCTGACCAGTACTCTTTGTAAGTTTTGAGCATGATATAAAGACAAGGAACACTAAGAAACTCTCATAGATTAAAAGAGGGTCTAAGGACAAGTCCACTACATACAATGTGCTATCTGAGATTGGGTCATGGAACAGGAAAAGAATACACTGAGAGAAAAATAATGTCTCTTTTGTAGTCTCCAGTATTATACCAATGTCAATTTCTTTATTTTGATGAATGCACCATGGTTATATAAGATGTTAACATTAAGGGAAGCTGGGTAAGGGCATAAGGAATCTCTCTGTGCTATCTTTATGAATCCTTTTTTCCCCATAAATCTAAAATTACTTTGAAATAAAAAGGACAAAAAAGTAGATGGCATAAGAAACAGTTTTGTGTATGTTGATTTAAAGTTACAGAACTCAGGATTAAAGTGACTAAAAATGGCTATCTTAAGAAGAGCGGGGAGACAGAGTAGACACATGGTATAAATTAACTAAAAATCCCAGCCCATCAGTGCAGATGGCCAAATGTTCATTTCAAAAGTTGATAACTCAGTAAAGTGTGTGATAGAAAAATTAGGTAATGACCAGAAAATCTTAAAACAGACTTGTTTCTTGCTGGAGTAGAAATATAGTGGCCAGAAATGGGGGTGAGAGACTATGATGGTCATTACCATTTCCTATGGAAATCTGATTTTGTAACCATATGCACGTGTGATTTCAATAACAATTACAGAATAGTGTCATTTCATAAAGGAAATTCCTTGGTCAGTGGTTTGGAATATATTTTAATACCTTTCCTCTCTTTTGGAAGAGTCATAACACACATCTCCATATTAAAGACAAAGAGGAATTATAAATTAAAAACAAAAGAAACAAGCTTTCTGTAAACCAGCATTCTTCAAGCTTAATTTGACTACGGAAACCTTAGGAGCAACTATCACAAAGTAGAAAGCAGTTTGGGAAATGCTGCGTACTCTGAATCCTTAAGGAGTAAAAGAAAACCATAACTAAGAAACTGACATGAGGCCCTCTCACTGGTGGCTCAGACGAGCTTCTATTTGTCTGTAGCCCATTTATTACTAAACTCATCACCGTGATTCTGTCTCTGGTATCTGTCCTAAATACCCCAATAGTGTGGCACAATTTTGCATCTTAGTTGCAGCGTCCACCTTGATACTTAATCATTTTGCAGGTCTCTGCTAACCTCATTCTGATTCTTGAAATATGTAAATGACCCTTGAAGCATACAAAATTCTTGTATTATTCCCTGTAGCGAAAGAGTGAGACAGAGCTCTGGGATTCCTCTTTTGGATGTCACCTCTCCTATATGGGATGAAGATCACACTCTGCCTTGAAACTCTGTAATCAAAAAGGTAGGTTTCTGTTTGCTGGGTCCTTCAAAGCTTCTAGTGCTGTGGGGGATTATGAGGCTCTCAGTCTTACCTGGATATGGGTCCTAAAGGGATGATATCTGGGAGCCCAGGCAAAATCTATGACTGTAGTTGTAACTTACATGGTCCCAAATCAAGGCAGGTGGATTATGTATTCTCTTTGTTTTCACTCTGGATTTATGGGAAGGAAGTCTTATTTTTCCCCTTGTCCAAATATCTTAAATCATTCAAAGGCAGCATTAGACTTTAAGCAGAAAAATGCAAATGTAACTGGGACACTTACAATGACCTAAATGCATGCTGATTACCTTTTCTGTTATTTTCTGCCCTTAAATAAAGAAAATAAAATAAATGTCAGCAGTAAGAAAAATGAAAGTAGGTCAGACTACAGAACCATTAGATCAAAAGCAGTTAGAGCCAAACACACCTTTCCCAAGTGGGAAGCGAGAAATCAACATGTAAATGAAAAGCATTTGAAGAGCTGTAGCAGTTCCTCTATTAGCCTTGGCAATTAGCAGGAGGGCATTAAATTATTCTGGTGACTGCATCTTGTAACTGGAACAAAGTGGAAATGTTCGTAATGTTACTGAAAGAGATGAGTCACTCCAAAACAGGACTTCCATTGGGTGGAACTCATATTATCTAGAAAATGAGAATGAAAATGACAATGAAGGATGCTCCTTGCTGATATCATGGGAAGAGATCTGAGTTTGCATTGAGTGTGTGTGTATATGTGTGTGCGCACATGCACGTGTGTAAATATCTGCTGATCCTTTTTTTTTAAATCCCAATACTATCATCACCATGTGACGATACAAAATGCTTACAGCATGATATTGGTCTCCTATTGAAGGCATACTGATTGTACTCTTTCCTGGAAGTGATTGTTATCCTATTTCTTGTTGAAAATTTGCTTTTAATGTCTCATTTTATGGGGTCATACTGACATACCCATCCTTGCCCTACAAAATTTAACAGAGTTGACACAGGTTTCAAGCAAAATAGCAGCTAAATAAATGTGGAAGATGCCTGTTAATGAAAAACTGCTCACAAAGATGTTTTTAGAATGAGATAAGATTTCAGGGGAAAGCCTCTGAAAGAAAGAATGGGAAGAGTTATGTGAATTTAAGCAGGCTCTAAGAACTGATGGAAGATTTTGGAGAGTTAACAATGAATGATTTAATCTACCATGTGCATTAACTCTTCCAAGAATTTTTTTTTAATGTATTTATTTTTGCTAGGGAGAAAGAGAATGAGATAATGAGTGGGAGGAGGGACAGAGGAAGAAGCAGACTCTCTGCTGAGCAGCGAGCCCAATAGAGTGCTCTCTCCAAGGACTCTGGGATCATGATCTGAGTCGAAGGCAGATGCTTAACTAACTGAGCCATCCAGGCTCCCCTTTTCCAAGAATTTGAAACCATTTCTGGTCCTGATACATATAGTCCACATAATATTTGTTCTCCAAAATTGCCCAAGTTGCTTCAGATCTACAGAGAAACTTGAGTTTTTACCTGAAAAGCCAAAAGCGTTAAATGAAGAAGACCCAAAAGATTTTGAATTTTAGAGAAAGATGTATGTCAAATTTCCTGTGCCTAATCTTTGAGAGAAATAAAGTCTTATCTTCCCTACTAGTTGTTAGCCTTTGGAATGTACCATTTTCCATATCATTTAAGAAAAATGGAGGAAACATAACAGGGCTCACACTTTTATACATTCTGTAGTCTGGCAGTTAGCAATTACTTCTGTTCTTCTTCTCCTTGGTCTGACAAATGACACAAGTAGCAAGGAGGAAAAACTTATCTTTCCCTAGCAACATAGCTTAGAAGACAGGGGCGTCATTTGAGTTTGTGACAAATAGATCATCTTTATTTTTTTCAAAGATTACCATGATGTTTACTCAATCAAATGTAAAAGTGGAAATATATGCTTTTATGTTGGCTTAGTAATCTTTAGACTCTATAGGTTGTAACCTGAAT
>NW_022634397.1:0-638 GCF_010015895.1 Lontra canadensis
GAGTGACTCTCAGCTCGGGGTTACCTTGAACCGGTCGCAGGCTCGGTGAGCTCGGAGCGCGGCCGGAGGCCAGGGTGACGGGAGAAATTGGGCGCTGTTCTCTGAGGGCGCACTGAGGAGTGGGGCCCTGGGCTCTCGGCTCCTCTGGGCCGGAGACTGGGAGGCCGCCATCTTCATTCCCGTTCTCCGGAACTCTACGGAAAGCGCTCAGGGAACAAAAGCTCCTGAAAGCAAACCCAAGCGAATTACTCAGCCCGGCCCCTGGTAAGGGCGGTGCAACTCCACCTGGGGCAAAGACACTTGAGAATCACTACAACAGGCCCCTCCCCCAGAAGATCAACAAGAAACCCAGCCAGGACCAAGTTCACTTACGAGGAGTGCAGTTTCAATACCAAGGAAAGCAGCAGAATTCCAGAGGAGGAGAAAGCAAAGCACGGAACTCATGGCTTTCTCCCCATGATTCTTTAGCCTTGCAGTTAATTTAATTTTTTTTCTTTTTCAATTTTTTTCTCTTCTTCTGCTAAATTTTTTTTAACTTTTACCCTTTTCTTTTTTAATGTTTTTTAACTAGTTTATCTAATATATATATATTTTTTTCCTTTTTATATTTTTTCATTATTGGTTTTCTTTTTTTATTT
>NW_022634397.1:738-3690 GCF_010015895.1 Lontra canadensis
ACGATTTGGGATCTCTTCTGATTTGGCTAAAGCATATTTTCCTGGGGTTGTTGCCATGCTTTTAGTATTTTACTTGTTCCTTCATATACTCTTATCTGGACAAAATGACAAGGCAGAAATATTCACCACAAAAAAAGAACAAGAGGCAGTACCAAAGGCTAGGGACCTAATCAATACAGACATTGGTAATATGTCACATCTAGAGTTCAGAATGACGATTCTCAAGGTTCTAGCCGGGTTCGAAAAAGGCATGGAAGATACTAGAGAAACGCTCTTGGGAGATATAAAAGCCCTTTCTGGAGAAATAAAAGAACTAAAATCTAACCAAGTTGAAATCAAAAAAGCTATTAATGAGGTGCAATAAAAAATGGAGGCTCTCACTGCTAGGATAAATGAGGCAGAAGAAAGAATTAGCGATATAGAAGACCAAATGACAGAGAATAAAGAAGCTGAGCAAAAGAGGGACAAACAGATACTGGACCACGAGGGCAGAATTCGAGAGATAAGTGACACCATAAGATGAAACAACATTAGAATAATTGGGATTCCAGAAGAAGAAGAAAGAGAGAGGGGAGCAGAAGGTATATTGGAGAGAATTATTGGAGAGAATTTCCCCAATATGGCAAAGGGAACAAGCATCAAAATGCAGGAGGTTCAGAGAACCCCCCTCAAAATCAATAAGAATAGGTCCACACCCCATCACCTAATAGTAAAATTTACAAGTCTTAGTGACAAAGAGAAAATCCTGAAAGCAGCCCTGGAGAAGAAGTCTAACATACAATGGTAAAAATATTAGATTGGCAGCAGACTTATCCACAGAGACCTGGCAGGCCAGAAAGAGCTGGCATGATATATTCAGAGTACTAAACGAGAAAAACATGCAGCCAAGAATACTATATCCAGCTAGGCTATCATTGAAAATAGAAGGAGAGATTAAAAGCTTCCAGGACAAACAAAAACTGAAAGAATTTGCAAACACCAAGCCAGCTCTACAGGAAATATTGAAAGGGGTCCTCTAAGCAAAGAGAGAGCCTAAACGTAGTAGATCAGAAAGGAACAGAAACAATATATAATAACAGTCACCTTATAGGCGATACAATGTCACTAAATTCATATCTCTCAATAGTTACCCTGAATATTAATGGGCTAAATGCCCCAATCAAAAGACACAGGGTATCAGAATGGATAAAAAAACAAAACCCAGCTATATGTTGCCTACAAGAAACTCATTTTAAACCTGAAGACACCTTCAGATTTAAAGTGAGGGGGTGGAAAAGAATTTACCATGCTAATGGACATCAGAAGAAAGCAGGAGTGGCAATCCTTGTATCAGATCAATTAGATTTTAAGCCAAAGACTATAATAAGAGACGAGGAAGGACACTATATCATACTCAAAGGATCTGTCCAACAAGAAGATCTAACAATTGTAAATATCTATGCCCCTAACGTGGGAGCAGCCAACTATATAAACCAATTAATAACAAAATCAAAGAAACACATCGACAATCATACAATAATAGTAGGGGACTTTAACACTCCCCTCACTGAAATGGACAGATCATCCAAGCAAAAGATCAACCAGGAAATAAAGGCCTTAAATGACACACTGGACCAGATGGATATCACAGATATATTCAGAACATTTCATCCCAAAGCAACAGAATACACATTCTTCTCTAGTGCACATGGAACATTCTCCAGAATAGACCACATCCTTGGTCCTAAATCAGGTCTCAACCGGTATCAAAAGATTGAGATCATTCCCTGCATATTTTCAGACCACAATGCTCTGAAGCTAGAACTCAATCACAAGAGGAAATTTGGAAAGAACCCAAATACATGGAGACTAAACAGCATCCTTCTAAAGAATGAATGGGTCAACCAGGAAATTAAAGAAGAATTGAAAAAATTCATGGAAACAAATGATAATAAAAATACAATGGTTCAAAATCTGTGGGACACAACAAAGGCAGTCCTGAGAGGAAAATATATAGTGGTACAAGCCTTTCTCAAGAAACAAGAAAGATCTCAGGTACACAACCTAACCCTACACCTAGAGGAGCTGGAGAAAGAACAAGAAAGAAACTGTAAACCCAGCAGGAGAAGAGAAATCATAAAGATCAGAGCAGAAATCAATGAAATAGAAACCAAAAAAACAATAGAACAAATCAACGAAACTAGGAGCTGGTTCTTTGAAAGAATTAATAAGATTGATAAGCCCCTGGCCAGACTTATCAAAAAGAAAAGAGAAAGGACCCAAATAAATAAAATCATGAATGAAAGAGGAGAGATCACAACTAACACCAAAGAAATACAGACAATTATAAGAACATATTATGAGCAACTCTATGCCAACAAATTTGACAATCTGGAAGAAATGGATGCATTCCTAGAGACATATAAACTACCACAACTGAACCAGGAAGAAATAGAAAGCCTGAACAGACCCATAACCAGTAAGGAGATTGAAACAGTCATCAAAAATCTCCAAACAAACAAAAGCCCAGGGCCAGACGGCTTCCCGGGGGAATTCTACCAAACATTTAAAGAAGAACTAATTCCTATTCTCCTGAGACTGTTCCAAAAAATAGAAATGGAAGGAAAACTTCCAAACTCATTTTATGAGGCCAGCATCACCTTGATCCCCAAACCAGACAAGGATCCCATCAAAAAAGAGAACTACAGACCAATATCCTTGATGAACACAGATGCAAAAATTCTCACCAAAATACTAGCCAATAGGATTCAACAGTACATTAAAAGGATTATTCACCACGACCAAGTGGGATTTATTCCAGGGCTGCAAGGTTGGTTCAACATCCGCAAATCAATCAATGTGATAAAACACATTAATAACAGAAAGAACAGGAACCATATGATACTCTCCATAGATGCTGAAAAAGCATTTGACAAAGTACAGCATCCCTTCCTGATCAAAACTCTTCAAAGT
>NW_022634398.1:0-3688 GCF_010015895.1 Lontra canadensis
GGAGGGCTTCCAGGAGGAAATGGTGTGGGATGTAGGGACATGTCCGTGACTTGCATCAGCTCCCAGTTACCAAGCTTTGGCCGTGCTGCAGGCTGTCCTCCGTGGGTGGGCTGTATCTCCCTGCGGTGACAGTGGTGCTGGGGAGCAATGAGCTTTCTCTCCAGCCCCACTTCACTAGCTCCCTTTCTGGGACGCTGGAAGGTGGGAGCTGTCCTCTGCCACACATGCTCCATCTTTTCCTGGTTCTAGCACAAAGTCTCCACGTCCTGGGGGTTCTTCCAGTCTGGAAGAAGCTCTGCGTCGATCTGGAAGGCCCCTTGGCCACCCTGGGTTCCAGCAATGCTCTGTCATACCCGACCCAGAGAGAGACTTTCCCTTCTCAGCCCACTCAGACCTGGCGTGTCCACGACAGCAAGTCCCAGGGAGCAGAACCCAGCTGGTCCAGAAATTGTGTGCTCAGGAAGGAAAGGGCATACGTGCTCAGAAAGCACATGAACTTGGGAGCTCAGCATGTGTGAAAAGAAGAGGAAGATCACTTGCGGCAGTGCCTTCAGGTGTGGTCTGCGTGAAATCCAGCAAGTCGTACATCTCTGGTCTGGGCATTTTTGTTTATCAATGTTATGTTTACTGTTTACATTTTTTAGAGGTTAGAAAAACATCATCCTCGATCGTCAATCCCCTTTCTAACCTGAGATATGTTTAAGAGGTTGGATCAGGGGTGGGGGTATGGTCTGCTGAAAGTCCTAACTTCGCTGACACCGACGGCTGATGGGCTCCCCGGGTTGAGCCGGCGGCTGGCACCTTCCTTGCTCACTGCCATGAGATGCACCCCCGCTCGGGGAGGGGCACGCTCTCTGGTCAATGGCAAAAGTAAAGAGGTTTGGCATTTTTCTGTCGGGCCATGGAGCAGAGAAACAAAATGCAAACAGGCACCCAGAAGCCCTTTCCCACATGTCCTCCTCCACGATCTGCTCTTTAAAGTTTTAGAAAACATCCACTGTCAGGCAAAACGAGTAAGGAGGTCCCTGCACATGGACCGCCTGTCTGTTCACGCACCGAGGTACCACCAAGATGCACGTTGTCTCAGAACTCCCTCTAGTCTTTGGGGCCATTTTCCTGCACACCACTGAGCTGAATCACCATGCTTAAGATGCTTTAAAATCAGAGAAGGACAGAGCTACGTGGTTCCTTGGAGAGCACCTTGTCTGAGAAGCCATTCTGAACCTCGCTATTAATCTCAAGCAGTGTTGAGCTGCAGCCGGGTCCTACTGGCCCCCAACAGTCCACTCTGCATTCGGGGACACCCACCGACAGCCTGCAGTGGGAGTATTTCCCCCTGGGCAGCAGCAGACACTCCTCAGGACTGCTCCTGGCCGCGACCCCCACCTCCCCGCCAGGGGCTGGGTACCAGCACGCCACGGACAAGTCGAGCTCCGTGCGTGAGTCAGAAACCAATTACCTCTGGTGGCACACCCGTAGGGCAACTCTCAGAACAAGGTTGTGAAGTAACATCTTGGTTTGCTTTTAAATCAAGGTGTGGCTCAGCGCGCTGTGCGCACGGAGGCGCGTTCTTGGCGCGCTCGAAGGCCGTGTTCTCCCCGGTGTCCGTTTCAGCTAAGTAACAGAAGACGTGCGGGCTCAGAAGGGGAAGGTAATTCGCAGGCTGTCACAAGGGACTCTTTGTTCACGCGTGCTGGCACAGGATGCGGACTCCCAGGCCCCAGGCCAGGGAGGGGAGTGTTGCTGTGGGGAGACAGCAAGGCAGACTCCCCAGGATGACCTGGCATCCCTGGACCGCTTGTGGGTGTTGCTTGCTGTCCTTTGACAGGAGGCCAAGCCGGTGACCCTCTACCAGGAGGAAATCCCTTTATGCCTTGGGCCACGAAGCGCTTTGGCTCATGGGATTCTTACATGGGACCTGTCCAGCAGGTGCCCTTACCGAGCAAGGAAAGTGAGGCTGAGTGTAGGAGACAGCTGCCACGGGTCACGTCCAGCTCTACCCCGTGTCCAGTCCAGCTGCTGCTTCTGCTCCTCTACCCTCCTGAGTAGCGGCCATGCTTACACCATGAGAGCAAGCCCAGTGCAGGGAAAGGAGGGGGGTAACCAGCCCTATGGGGAGGGGACAGGGATGCGAATGACCAGAATGGTGGCTGTCCCTCTGAAAGCCCAGCAATGCTCCCAGGCCTGCAGCAGCCAACATAAGGGCTCTGACTGGAGGAAAAACCCTCCACGAAGGAAGGAAGTGCACGTGGCTCCTGTCGCACTTATTTTTTTTTTTTTTGATCATCTTAACTGAGATCACCCTTCGCCTAGGCCTCAGCACCCCGTTTCTTATCTGTCAGCCTGTGTGGTGGGCGCACATGGGGACAATGTGCACATGTGGGGGGACATGGGGACAATATCAGTTCGGGATCAGGGGACAGGATCCCGGTCCTGACTCTGCCCAGCTCTGGGAAGTCACTCACCTCTAAACTCAAGGTTGGTCTCCACCTCCTACTCGGATGCCTCAGTGATCCACAACTCCCCACTCCTTCCTATCCTGCCTGCCCTCCCTCCCTGGGGAGCAGAACTTCCAGCCCAAGGTTCCCTCACTGTTAGCCAAGTCCCACTAATACAGGCAACTCCAGCCCAGGAAGTGCAGAGGGACCCCACCGTAGGGACCATCAGTACAACACAATGCTCTGTAGTATCGAGTTCTTCTCTTGTCCCTAAAACAGTCCCTAGTGACAGTGCTTGGGGCTGACCGCCAGAAGGGCCCCACAACAACAAACTCAGTCTTATACGTGCTTTTCTCAGTCAATGCTACCCTCCTTCTACAAAGAATGGGAGGTGGGGGGGAAGCCTTTGCCTTTACCTTTGTTGACATGACCCGAAGCGCAAATGGCGCTCCAACACTCTTTCCTCAAATATCCCCCACCAGAAACCCCTCCGCAAGCCCCAAATGCTACCCACGGAGCATAGACCATGAGGCTCGGGCCCTGACAACATCCGCTCAGTCCCAGCGGCACCAGCCAGTACCTCGGAGTTGGAAGGGTCCTCAGAGGCCACCTGGTCCAGGTTGGCCCCTAGTGGAGGACCGCTCCCTACAACCAGCTGGTCTCCACACAAACCTTTCCAGACATCTGGCTACACACCTGGAATTGTGAGGCATTCCCCTCACCCTGAGTCCCAGTCTGCCTCCCTGGAATTGCTGACACGAACACCAGCTCAGCCCTCCGGAGAGACGTAGACTATGTCCGCTCTCGTCCAGACCGCAGCCTTGCAAATTTATGAAGACTGAGGGTGTGTCCCTGGGTTATTCCAGGGTAAACATCTACGGTTTCCTCAATCGTACCTCAGGCGACAAGGCTCTCAGAGCTCCCTGCTGGACACGGTCCAGATCCCACAAGAGCTAGATGCCATGTGCCTAGAACAAGGGACCACGGGGGCCCCTCCCTCCCTTCATGTAGACTCTGCTCCAGCTGGGTTCATATAGCTGAAAACTGCATAAGCAGCGAGTGACACGTGAGTTCACATGAGATCTGAGGCTGTCTAGAATTTCCAACTTGACCCCTACCTTGTCTTTACTCAGTTAATTATTGGAACTGAAAAGAGGCCATTTACCGTTTAAAAGCTTCTCCTTTCCCTATCAGCTTATCGGAATCTTTTTCTTGTCCCGAGACTCGGTCATCTAACCTCTGAGGACCCC
>NW_022634399.1:0-3687 GCF_010015895.1 Lontra canadensis
CCAGCACTACCCTGACCTCAAAAGCGAAGATAGTACCAAAAAAATTACAAGCTAACGTCTCTGATGAACACAGTTGCAAAAATCCCCCTCAATAAAATAACAGTGAATGGCATTCAACAATACAGGGGAAAAAATCCTTCAGCAAGATCAAACAGGCTTTATTCCAGGGATGCAAGGGTGGTTTCAATATTCTGAAATCGATCAGTGGAATGTACCAATTAGCAAGAGGACAAAAGCCATATGATCATCTCAAATACAGAGAAGCATTTGACAAAATACAACATGAAATGGATGGATTTCAGCAGAGCAGGTTTAGAGGGAACACACCTCAGCATAATAACCCACAGCTCACATCACACTCAATGCTGAAAAGCTGACAGTTTTCCCTCTATGATTAGAGACAAGACAGAGATGTCCATATTCACCACTTATTTAACATGGTACTAGAAGTCCTAGCCACAGCAATCACACGAGAAATACAAGGCATTCAAACTGGTAAGGAAGAAGTTACGCTGTCACTATCTGCACAGGACAGGATAGTACATACAGAAAACCTTAGGGGCACCTGGGTGGCTCAGCTGGTTAAGCATCCAACTCTTGATATCAGCTCAGGTCTTACTCTCATGGTCATGAATTCAAGCACCGCACTGTGCACCACAGTGGACATGGAATCGACTTTAAATAAAGTTTTAAAGACTTCACAAAAAATAACAACAACAACAACAAAGATTATTAGAACTGATAAATGAAGAGGGTGCCTGGGTGCCTCAGTCATTAAGCATCTGCCTTTGGCTCAGGTCATGACCCCAGGGTCCTGGGATCGAGCCCCATATCAGGCTCTCTGCTCGGCAGGAAGTCTGCTTCTTCCCCTCCCATTCCCCTGCTGTGTTCCCTCTCCTGCTGCGTGTCTCTTGTCAAATAAATACTGATAAATGAAGTAATTTGTAGGATACAAAAATATACAGAAATCTGCTGCATTTCTTTTACATTAATAACAAAGTAGCAGAAAAAGAAATTAAGAAGACAATCCCATTTATAATTGCAACAAAAAGAATAAAAGACTTAGGAATAAACTTAACCAAGGAGGTAAAAGACCTGTTCTCTGCAACTTATACAGCAATGAGAAAGAGATTGAAGACAATGCAAATGGAACATTGTACCATGATTATGAATTGGAAGAACAAACATTGTTAAAATGTCCATGTTACCCAAAGCACATCAATGGATTCAATGCAATCCCTACCAAAATACCACCAGCATTTTTCAAAGAACCAGACAAATAATCCTACAATTTTTATGGAAGCACAAATGTTCTTGAGTAGCCAAAGCAATCTCAAGAAAGAACAACAAAGATGGAGGTACTGCAATCCCAGATTTCTAGATATACTACAAAGCCCTTGGCGTGTGCACGTGCATGTGTGTGTGTGTGTGTGTGTGCGCGTGTGTCCTCAGGCTGGATCCCTTGTCGAGGCACTGAGACACAGCTGTGCTGAAGACCAAATACTGCTTGGCAAATAACTTCCTTGTAGGTGAAGACCCTCACTGGATGATAGGTATATATAGATGTATATAGATACATATAGATATTTTTAGGATTTTTTAGTTTGGGAGAGTTTAGCAGGTCTGAAAAAACAAAAATTACTCTTCAGAAAAATAAAACACTTCTGTTTTGAATACACATCAACAATGTCTCATGTATAGTCAGAAACTGCTAGACTTGGCATGCCTGGTTGGCTGTCAGAAGAGCATGCAACTCGAGTTCAAGCCCTACATTGGGTAAAAAGATTACTTAAAAGTAAAATCTTGAGAGGAAGGAAGGAAGGAAGGAAGGAAGGAAGGAAGGAAGGAGTTACTAGACTTTCACAAAGAAATAGGAAAATATCACCATGGGGAAAGAATTTGGTTGACAGAAACTGACCAGAAGATGGCTCAGGTATGAGACTGAAAATGCAGAGACACAGCAGTAGTTATCATGACGAAGTTTAAAGGCTTGATGGAAAAACTGGACTTAGTGGTTGAAAAGGTAAGACAATTTCTTAAAGATGACCTGAAGGAGGGGTGCCCGGGTGACTCAGTTAAGCATCTGCCTTCAGCTCAGGTCATGACCTCAGGGTCCTGGGATCCAACCCCACATCAGACTCCCTGCTCAGAAGAGAGCCTGCCTCTCCCTCTCTCTCTCCGCCCCTCTTGCCTCTTCCCCCCACTGTTTGAACTCGCACTTGTGCTCATTCTCTTTTTCAAGTAAATAACTTAAAATCCTTTTTAAAATATGAACTGAAGGAAATTTTAGAATGAAAAATCCAAAGAATTCTAGTACCAAAAAGGAGTAGTAACAAATAAAAGATATAGTCACATAAGAAAATAGAAGAAGCACACTCTAAAATAGTTGAGGATATTGAAAAATTGATTTTTAGAAGAAAAGAAGTAACTAGCAAATTAGATGAAGCTAAAGCATACAAGACAAACCAAGGTAAGGAATTGTCCCATGATGAATCACAAAAACACAAAGTCATGGGGGGTGGAGAAGAAGCCATAAGCAATACAGTTGATGGACGCAGAGATAGAGCATCCTACAGAAGTAACAGGAGAGAACAGAGACATTGCAGAGGATGAACTGGTCAAAGCAAAGATGGGAAAAGAATCCCTCTCAATTTAAAGAATAAAGCGAATATTCTACAAACCTCCAGAGAAGATGAAGGAGCAAGACTTGCATTGGCAGCAGACTTCTCATCAGCAACACTGAATATTAGTAAGCAATGGAGTTAATGTCTTCAACATTCTAAGGGAAAGTGATTTTGAATTTAAATTCTACATCCAGTTACATGAGCATTTAAGTCTTAAGGGTGGTGAAGGACCTTTTCAGATATGTAAAGCCTCATCAAATTTACCAGCCAGATATCATTTATGAAAGAATTACTGAAAGATACACTCCCACAAAATGAAAAAAGAAAGGAGGAAGATACAAATTCAAGAAAAAGTAGATAAAACTAGTAAACTCAAAGCATGGAACTGGGGAGGAAACTGGTGATGGCTTGAGATATTTGTTAAAAAGGTAAAGGTTGCTGAGCCAGAGAAGGTGAAGAATTTAGAGACTGAGGAGGAAGGATCTTCAGAGTGGAGAGAAAAACAAGCCCTCGAGAGGAAGACGGCTCAGAGTTAGAAGAGGAGGGAGGCAGGAGGCTTGAAGGCTGGGAAGAAGGGAGAAGAGGTGGCTTTGGAATTATGTGAGGAAAGGATTCAATCTTCCAATGCCATACTGTTTTAAACATGAAGCATGGACTTGAAGAAATGACCAAAGATGCCTTGGAGATTATTGTACCTAAAGAAGTAGAAGATTCTGAGCCAGAGGAGGAAGAAAGTTCAGGGTAGGAAATGGAAGTAGTTTTATCGTGGGACGAAGGAGAGGACTCTGAAGTAGAACATGTAAAGACTTGCCTTCCAGACTGAGAAAAGAGAGGTCTCCAATGGACTTAAAGAAATTGCCTAAAATTATGTGGCCTGGGACTCAGATGAAAATTGATGAAACCTTGGATGGAACAAAAACCCCAGAAAAAAGAGGAAACAGATATGCTCATAAATCAAGGAATTGGGACAGTCTGTCTAACCTAGTGTTTGGCCTCTCCCTCAAAGTCACTAGAGATAAGTTCTGGTAAGCAGAATAGGCATTTATGTACAAATTTGAGTACT